>NC_056519.1:32194296-32202719 GCF_014905685.2 Nematolebias whitei
CCACCCGTGAGGTGAACGTGTGTTGAACGAAGTACCGTCACTACTCCTGACGTTTTCCAACCATCCTACGGAGACGCTGGAAATGGTAGCGTTAAATGGAACTCCGTACCAGCTGATTCATCTTCAGAGAGGTAACGAGTCGATTTCCTACCGAAGCGTACCGAGGTAAAGCTGGGTTCGGATGGAGAGTGCCGTTCTTATACAGACACATTTTCCCTCATACATCTTTTCTCTCCAGATAAACTCCCTCATTTCCCATCTTTAAAACTCTTCTATCTGCCAGTAATTAATCCAGACATTGTCAGAAATGTCTGTTGTAATTAGTTAAGCTGTGTTTTTGAAACCATTAGTGAAAAGGCCAGACTTCAGGGGTATCTGAGGCAGGCTTGAAACACAAGAGTCAGGGTGGCTTCTGGGTAATACCAGATGGCTAGGCCTCAGACTGACGAAGCCTCTTGGATGAGGGGCGAAAAGTTTCTTTTTAACAAAAAAACGAAGTCCAGATGACATGATTCAACCTTTTTTGTTTTTGTAGTTAAGCTGTGTTATTGCGTACAATCAGAATAATCACGTGTACAATGTTTGATGTTAAATTTTGATTCTGTTAATAAATGACCGCATTCGTTTTGATGGGTCAAAGAAAATTAACGTCTCACGTCACTAATCTCTGTCACATATCTGTCAAGTAGCTCGAAAAAGAGAGAACCCATTTAAATTAAGTATAATATCAGGTACTTGAACTAGTCCAGATATTATAACATGTAGTGGAGCTCCGAAGCTAACGAAGCTAACCGACCTATCTCACTACAAGTGATACTTTTTTTAATGTCCTGCATATTCATACTTTTCTAATCTGATACAGTACAGAAAACCTCTCCCACAGTATCCAGTTTCATAAAATGTATGCACAAATAAATCTCTCCCATAATGCATGCGTCAAATCAAAACAAATAGTAAACAATATTAACATTATAATTGTGAAAATAAAACAAGACAGGTGTTTCCAAGGTAGAGGCTCTTATCAAAAGAGCCTTGCAGGGCCTTGTGTAGTCCAGGTTCCAGTAGGGAAAGGACCTACCCCATTGTGGAGATGGGGCCCTAAATAATGTCCACAATCTATGGTATGACTGTACTTATATAGCACCTTTCTATCTGATCAAGATACTCAAAGCGCTTTACAACAAAATCTGTGCCCTCATTTACCCATTCATACAGCTCTATACTAGATCTCTACAAAGCTAATTGAACAAATCATTCTAAAGAGACTAATCAGTGATTTTATCACATTCATACACTGATGGAACACACATCAGAGGCAATGGGGTTCAGTGTCTTGCCCAGGGACACTTCGGCATGTGACGGCTGATGGATTAGAACCCCCAACTCCTGCATTGGAGGACGACTGCTCTAACCACCCAGCCACAGCTGCCCACACTAGCAAGATTTGGTGGCACAAATAAAATAAAAAAACTTGGGCATTCTCATAATTCGGCTGTCCCGACTCTTAATTAGAGTAACTTAAAAGAAGCATGAACACTTAATTATGATAACTGAAAATTTAAATACCTCTGGTAAAACAACAGTAGAGAAAAGAAACTTAGCTGACTTTGTAGTGTGACCTTGAAGCATCAGTTCTCAGTTGTAGATCTTCTGAATCCCTGAAGCTTTTCCTTTATTTGTGCTTGATGGCTTTTCTGCCTGTTGTCACCTGCTGGACCAGGGTCCTGGTTGTCGCTCCTCACATGTCATCTCCTCACCTTCTGCCATGAAGACAGGAGCTGCATCTCTTCATGATCCGGGGCCGCTGCAGATGTTATGACGGTGACTGGAAGCCCACGAGCAGCAATATCTCTTGTCACTTCAGCTGCGTCCTGGTAGAGGTGGACTCCATCGTTATAGAACATCCGCATCTTTGCTGGATAGGGGGTCTGAAACCTGATGTGTTCACATTTCAAAATTTTTTGGTATCCGTATATTCATTACATTTTTTAAGCAATTCAGTTGGAATGTCATGGTCAACAAAAAATGCATTTCATTGCAGAATACTTCTCTTCTCTGCCAGGCTTTCCGAAGAATCTCTTCTTTTGTGCGGTATAGCTACCAAACTTTACCTCGATGGATCTGGGTTTCCGCTGTGCGTTCACCGGCTTTTGAGTCAGTGCTCGATGTGCACATTCAATTCCCAGGTTTTGGTCGTCAGGGAGGTCCAGTGCTTGTTTAAACAAGTTGTCCAAAAAAAAAAGAACCATGTCAGCTCCCTCCTTGTCTTCAGGTATCCCCTAAATCCACAGATTCTCCCTCCTCCCTTAATATCACGATTACAGCACCAAGTGGGTATCTGTGGTACTGCACTGAGCTAGTTTAGGTCCTATCTGGCAGACAGAAACATGTCTGTCGACATAGCTGGGTCTGAATCCTCCAATGCTCCTCTGTGTTTTGGGGTTCTACAGGGCTCTATTTTAGGTCCCCTGCTTTTCTCCCTTTACTTGCTTCCATTGGGATAAATCCTTAGAAAGCATGGGATCTTTTGTCACCGTTATGCTGATGATAGTCCAATCTATATGCCACTAAAAAAGAAAGATGCCCCCTCAATCAGGCCACTTCTGTTGTGTCTTGAAGACATCAACTTTAAATATCATCAGACATCATCTTTAAACTTCTTAAATTTCAATGAAAACAAAACAGAAGTGATGGTGTTTGGTCCTAGTAGCTCTTGTGAACCTTGCCCTGTTGATCTGGATCCTCTGGCATCACATGTAAAGAAAACTTTCTAACTTGGGTTTTAAAATTGACAGTGATTTTAAATTAGATTCCCAGATTGGAGCGGTGGTCAAGGCCAGTTTTCATCACCTCAGACAGCTGCTAAGGTAAAGCCCATCCTCACAAAACAGCAGCTGGAAACAGTAATCCATGCCTTCGTCAGATCTCGGCTGGATTACTGCAACACTCTTTACCTTGGAATCAGCCAGTCCTTCCTCAGACATCTCCAGTTGGTCCAGAACGCTGCTGCTCGGCTTCTAACTGGAGTTCAAAAGAAGAAGCACATCACCCCCACTCTTGGCTTCACTCCACTGGCTGCCTGTTCATTTTAGAATTCATTTTAAGATTATTTTATTTGTTTTTAAAACGTTAAATGGTCTTGCCCCATCCTACCTCTCTGAGCTGCTTCACCCATACTCTCATGCTCGGTGACTCAGATCAGCTGATCAGCTGCTCCTGGAGGTGCCGAGGTCCAAATGGAGGCTCAGAGGGGAGATAACTTTTTCTGTTGCTGCTCCAAGACTAGAACAATATCCCTCTTCCCATCAGACGAGCTCCTTCACTGTCCATTTTTAAAACTTTTTTAAAAACACATTTTTACTCCCTGGCTTTGGCACAGAGCCAGGCACATAGTTTGGCACAGACTGAATTTGCTCTGCACTGTTTTTTATTGTTTTTATAGATCTTAATGTTTTAACAACTGTTTTATGTGTTTACATGTTCTTGATTTTATATGTACAGCACTTTGTTGCAGCTATGGTTGTTTTAAAGGACTTTATAAATAAATAATAATAATAATTATTATTATTAATTAGGCTGCCATCCTCTCGCTAGCGGAACTGGAAACTCCCTAAATTTGATTGATTTTGACTCCTTTAATAACACTTTTAAAATAAAATAGACCAAAATTTTATCTTAAAAACCCAAACTCTACCTGGAAATTTATTTTGCAACATCTTTTCACATTTAGACAGTCTAGAGTTTGTTCTCCTTTGTTGTGTATATCAATCTCCAGGATCAAATATAGAAATATTCACCGATATAATCGTACAACTATTGGAAAAGAGTTTTAATAAAAGCATTTTTTTGTGTGGAGACATTAATATTGACCTGGGAAATAAAACAGATTCAAATAACAGTACATTTACAAATTCATTGTATAGTTTAAATCTTTATCCGTTAATATCAAAACCAACAAGAATTACAACTCATAGTGCTACAATAATCAATAATATTTTCACAAATATAACAAATGGGGATGTGATGGGAGGTATTTTAATGAGTGATTTGAGTGATCACTTACCAGTTTTCACGATTTATAAAAATGATCAAAACATTACAAAATAAATTACAATTAAGAAAAAACAATAAACACATCCAAAAAATGCATTGGACAATTTAAAAGATGATTTACATAAACAAAGCTGGAAAGACGTGTATGTTGATGATGTGAACAGATCATATGATGAGTTTATGAATATTTTAGGAGCTCTGTATGAAAAGAATTGTGTGCAAAATAATTATACAAAGAGAAATGTTGTTGACCAACCATGGATGATGAAAGGGTTGAGAAATGCTTGTAAAAAAATAATTATTTGTATACATGTTTCTTGAAATTGAGAACACAAGAGGCTGAAGAGAAATATAAGAAGTATAAAAATAAATTGGTAGGGATTATAAGGAAACACAAGCAGGAATATTATAGTGATTTATTAAATAAAAGTAATGGTGATATGAAAGCTACATGGCGAGTAATAAATAGTGTTCTGAAAAGTCATAAAGCAAAAACAGGTATTTCACAATATTTTTTGAAGGAGGACAATGAAATCCATGAAGAAAATGAAATTGTAAATGGATTTAATCATTATTTTGTGAACGTTGGATCAAGCCTTGCAGCTAAAATACCAAAAGTGGACAATAATGTGAACCATTCAGTTATAAGTTGTGACAACAGTATTTTTCTTAATGGAACTGACAAAAAAGAAATAATGAATGTAATACAAACTGGATTCCAAAAAGTTGGGAAACTAAACAAATTGTGAATAAAAACTGAATGCAATGATATGGAGGTGCCAACATCTAATATTTTATTCAGAACAGAACACAAATCACAGAACAAAAGTTTGAACTGAGAGAATGTATCATTTTAAGGGAAAAATCTGTTGTTTCCAAATTTCATGGCGTCAACAAATCCCCAAAAAGTTGGGACAAGTCCATTTTTACCACTGTGTGGCATCCCCCCTTCTTCTTACAACACTCAACAGACGTCTGGGGACAGAGGAGACCAGTTTCTCAAGTTTAGAAATAGGAATGCTCTCCCATTCATGTCTAATACAGGCCTCTAACTGTTCAATCGTCTTGGGCCTTCTTTGTCACACCTTCCTCTTTATGATGCGCCAAATGTTCTCTATAGGTGAAAGATCTGGACTGCGGGCTGGCCATTTCAGTACCCGGATCCTTCTCCTACGTAGCCATGATGTTGTGATTGCTGCAGAATGTGGTCTGGCATTATCGTGTTGAAAAATGCAGGGTCTTCCCTGAAAGAGATGACGTCTAGATGGGAGCATATGTTGTTCTAGAACCTGAACATAGTTCTCTGCATTAATGGTGCCTTTCCAGACATGCAAACTGCCCATGCCACAAGCGCTCATGCAACCCCATACCATCAAAGATGCAGGCTTCTGAATGGAGCGTTGATAACAACTTGGGCTATCCTTGTCTTCTCTGGTCCGGATGACATGGTGTCCCAGTGTTCCATAAAGAACTTCAAATTGTGACTCATCTGACCACAGAACAGTCTTCCATTTTGCCACACTCCATTTTAAATGACCCCTGGCCCAGTGCAAACATCTGAGCTTGTGGAGCTAGCTTAGAAATGGCTTCCTCTTTGCACTGTAGAGTTTCAGCTGGCAACGGCGGATGGCACGGTGGATTGTGTTCACTGACAATGCTTTCTGGAAGTATTCCTGAGCCCATTCTGTTATTTCCTTGACAGTGGTATAATGAACTATATCTGTCTCTGATATTATTCATAATTTAAACGGATTCTTTCATTTTTCTGGACTGAGTACTATCGTGCCTTGAATGATTAAATGTGGACGGAAACGTGTTTTAATTTCTGACTCACCAACAACAGTGAGCCGTTTAATTAAAAACGATTTAAAACAACATCACACATTTACATTAATTGGCAGATTGATTACAAAACACAGCTTAATTAATGAGCTTTACAATGAGAACCATACGGCCATGGTATCTCACTTGCAACTAATTACAACAGACATTTCTGAAAATATCTGGATTAATTACTGGCAGATAGAAGAGTTTTAAAGATGGGAAATGAAGGAGTTTAAATGGAGAGAAAAGGTGTATGAAGATGTAGGTCTGTAGACCAGAACGACACGCTCCCTTGAAGCGCAGCTTAACCCACGGTACACTGGTAGTTGAAGATCGACTCTTTTACCTTTCTGAAGATATTTCAGTTCCGGCGTAAAGTTCCACTTCAAGCCACCTTTCAGCATCTCCGTAAGAACAGCTGTGTCCTCAGAAGTCGTGAGGACATCACAGGACAGACTTCTTCATTGTTCAGAGCGTTCGTCGAGTAGCCACAGCGAGACGTCGTGGCATCGACGGACTCTGGTCATTCCATTAGAAACTGCTCGAACTTCTGTTCTTCTGAACTTCTCGTTCGAGGTTCTCCCTGGAACTCTGGTTCACTCTGGAACGTTGTTCAGCTTGGAACTCTTGTTCTGCGTAGTTCCCGTTGTTCTGCTGGAACTAGGAAGTGTTGACCCTTTTAAAGAGGTCACTTCCGGTTCCTCTGAGAACTTCCTGATTGGTTGAAAGAACCAACAGGGGTGTGGTCTTAGTGACGTAAGAGGGTCATTAAAAGTCAAGGAGGAAGAGTAGATTGTTTTAAGAACAGACAGAAAGATGTTTTGAAGAACAGAGACTTTTAGGAGCCGTTTTCCTTCTATCTGTCTGAAAAAGTTAAACGACATTTCGTTCCGATAAACATGTTTTTGACCGAAACTTGACTTCTGACCCACATCACGACTTGCTCATTTCAGACAGAAGATCAAAAATGCATAATTACTCTTGTAACAAACATTAACTTGATTTCTACTTTGAATGAGGATTAAAAATCATTTGTACTGTTTCACAGTTGATTTAAAGTGAGTAGTTCACTTCAACATTTAAAATGGTTTGAACTAAACACACTTTTGATTATCAAGACATTGTAAAATAGTAATGATAATAAAAAAGAGAGTGTTCTTTCAATTTATCAGTGCAGGACACTTAGAAAGTCTCTGGATGAGCTTAATTTGTGTTTCTGGACTCAAATCAATGAAATAACAGTTCCTTTTCCAGGAAGGCCCTCAGGGCCAGGACTTGACCTGAGGCTTAGTTCACTACAGTGGCATTCCTGTTTGAGGTGCAATAACGTTTAAGGGCCCAGAGATCACGAGCATCCAGTAGAGTTTTACGGCCTTGACCCTTACGCACAGCAATTGTTCCAGATTCTCTGAATCTTTTGATGATGTTATGCACGGTTGATGATGATAACTTAAAAGTCTTTGCTATTTTACGCTGGGTAACACCATTCTGGTATTGTTGCACTATTTTTCTGCGCAACAATGGTGGAATTGGTGATCCTCTTACCATCTTGGCTTCTGAGAGACACTGACACACTGAGAAGCTCTTTTTATACCCAATCATGTTGTCAATTGACCAAATTAGTGTTAATTGGTCTTCCAGCTGTTCGTTATATGATCAATTTCCTTTTTCCAGCCACTTATTGCTACTTGTTCAAACTTTTTTGGGATTTGTTGACACTGTGAAATTTTGAATCAACATATTTTTCCTTTAAAATGTTACATTTACTCAGATTAAACTTTTGACCTGTCTTCTATGTTATATTACGAATAAAATATTGACATTTGCCATCTCCACATCATTGCATTCAGTTTTATTCACAATTTGTTTAGTGTCCCAACTTTTTTGGAATCCGGTTTGTAAAAAATCTTACAGATAAGAGATCAAAAGACTGGGTGGACATGGATATGATGTTTGTAAAGGACAATGAGTCATGTTATCAAGCTGTGTACATATATATGTAATTTATCATTTTCAAAAGGAATATTTCTAGACAATATGAAAGCAGCTAAGGTAGTTCCTCTCTTTAAAAATGGTGATAAAGAGTCAGAGAGAGAGTCAGAGTTTCTTTATTGTCATTCGCACCTCATGTGGTACATGTGGTGGAGCGAAATTATGTACACAGGGTCCCAGTTACATCCAACAATAAAATGTCTAAGAAAAACAGTAATAACATCTAAGATATGAACTAAGAAAAACATCAACTAAATATACACTAAGCACTCATAACACAAAACATTGAAAATCAGCACAAACATGAACATGAGTCCGTGAGCAGATGTGCACGCATGAACACATCAACGTTGAAACAGATCAGCAGCAACATGAAACAGATCAGCAGCAACATGATATGGTTTTTCACAGTGACCATTCTAGTCAGAGATTCATGAGTCCAACAGCCTCAGGGTAGAAGCTGTTCCTCAGTCCAGTGGTTCCACACTCAACGCTCCCTAACCTCCCTCCTGAGGGGAGCGGGGCAAAAAGTGTGTGCGCTGGGTGGGTGGGGT
>NC_056519.1:32217719-32261378 GCF_014905685.2 Nematolebias whitei
CATCGCTTTGATGATGGTTTAATTAGATCCGTTGTTCTGGTAACCATAAAACTTGTTTTGCACTGCTCTCACGCGATCCGGTCAGGGAAATGGTATAAAGGAAGTGTGACAGGCAACTTAATCTTTGGAAGTCCTGTGATGGATCAGCCGCGCGCTGGTGCCATACGCCATTTTTGATGGGATTCTTCTTTACCTGGGTCGAAAACGACTTCCCGGCCAGTGTCACGGTGAGAAGTTATTTCATATCAATCTGTGTGTTAAGAGTGTACATGTTTTTTTTTTGCTTGGCTGTTTTCTGTGGCAGGTTAATAAATGACACTTATTTATCCTAGCAGTGACAGCTTCTGTCTTTCATTTTTTTCCCTATTTGTCTGAATATGTGCCGACCGTTTCACGAGCCCTTTTGATAAAGAATTTCACAATACAACACCAGACAGCCACTCTCATGTCAGCTTTGAATCCATATTTTTGGCCAGATTATTCTGTCAAGAACCTAATTTTTGATTCAGAATAAGCCAGACTGAAACAAGAACAGGTTTTTTTTCAGCTGTAGAAAAGTCAGGATCCAACTGAGGTGACAGATCCTCACAGGCAGGAGGGGGAGAGAGCCAACTTCGCAAACAGGAATAAATTAATAATAAAATTAAATTAAAAATAAAACAGAATAAGACTTTTTTGATGACAGGTGGCCACCTGAAGGAGTAGGACAGGATGACATCATCACCACAGAGTGGAGCATAGCAGCTGCAGAGGAGTGCTGCTATAATGTAGCTTGTGGGAGCACCGAGAGCAGGGTCTAAGAGGTGAAGTGGGGTTGTTCACAGGAGTCAGAGTTCCAAATAAATAAGTCCAAAACGTAGGCTGTGAGGCATAGACGTGTTAACAGAAGCAGGGTCCGTTACCGTGGGCAGAAAGAGTAATCCAAATCAGGCAAGGAGCAGGCAAAGTGATAAATCCAGGAAGCAGGTGGGAGGCTGTAATCCAAATAACAAGGCTTGCGGTTCAGGCATGAAACAAGACACTAAGATGGCTTGAATATCAGGGACCGTGAAAAGTTTAATAATCTGGCAGGGAACTAGTGAAAATGAAGCTCTTAAATAGTGAGGAAAACAAGTACAGAGAATCAAGGCTGATGAGCTAACGTGTAAAGTGGGCATGGCTGACTGACAGGAACAGAGACAAGACAAGAATGCTGTGAGTGTGGCAGGGGACAGAGGATGTAATAAAGACATGAAGAGGCAGAGATGTGAGCAAATGGAAGGTAAGCAGAGACCACTGATCATGACACAATCTGATCTTATTTCTTGCTAAGTTCCATAGCCATAAAAGTAAAATAATGCACAGTTGTTAATTCTATAAAGTTATGTAAAGATGTCTCTGAAAAAGGAAACTCCTCTCCCTTGAACAACTGAGACATTCCACCCCCGTTTCAGTCCCTGGGACAGTTTAAACCTTGTTCTCAGCATCTCTAACTCTGGAATGTATCAAAAGAAACTTTTATGGTTTGCAAAACAACCGATTCCAATAAATCTGAATAATATTGGAACGGCCTTTCTGTGAACCACAAAAATGGACGTTTGAGTTAACACAGATCACCTAGGATGTCCTGGTATCACCTTGTACCAACCTCCAACCAAACTATCCTTCAACGATCGTAAATAACAGAAAGCCTTGTCTCTGTTCAAAGGAATTCCAGCCTTGACACTTAGGTCCCCTTTCCTCCATGTAGAAAACTGACAGACTTTTATTCAAATTCTGGAAGAAGTAATAATGTTTTTCTATAATGAAATAATTGTTTACTGTGAATAACTAAATAACTTGCTGTGTGTGTTTCTCCTGCAGCTGACAAGAACCTGTGTAGCCCAAAAGTTTACAAACTTGTTTGCTGTTTATAAGGTTAACAAAGTGTCCTTATTGGTTTTAACCTCATTTAAAGTTGATAAGTGTCTTAAATGGTTTTATTTGATGACTTTTTCAACAGAGCAGATTAAAATAATACTTATTTAGTTGATAAAGTTCAGCCCTTCCATTCTGATTAGTTCAAATCGACCCCCTCTTTCAAATCAGAGGTGTGGTCAGTTGTTTACAAGAGAGGAAGACCTCTCAGATGAATTTTAGAAGATGAGATGAGATGAAAAGCAGTGAATAAAAAAAGATGAAGGAAGTTGAGAGAAGAAGTTGAACGAGAGAAGACAGGAGGAGAAGGAGTAAGCTTTTAAGACACAACCTACAAAAAAAAACTTCCAAGAAGAAAATTAGTTTCAAATTTAGCAAAGTTTGATGGAACTCTCTTCAGCGCTCCAGACACCTGCAGTTGTCATCAACAGAGTTAACAACAGCTGTCCAGAACTCCAGGAGATGCTCCGGTTGACCATTAGAGCCAGTGAACAAACTCATCACCTTGATGTCAGGGATGTGAAGGAATTTCCACCTTTACATCAAAGATCATCTGAGCAGAAAGAGTCCAACATCTGGTATCTTCAGGCGGCCTTCGAAGACGACTCCTGGTAGGAACAGCTGATCTGTACTCTGAAAGTTGACTCTGGTGTCCAAGAATTTAGATTTTAACTAAATTAGTATTAACTCAGTTGAGTAATTATTTTTCCTTAAACCTCAGACCAAAATTTAACTATTGAACGATAAAACGTTTTTCTTTTAGTTAAGTTTGCATGATTAATCTGCCCTACTGAAAATTCCAATTGTTCTACATTGCATCTTGTTTTGGTTTGGTTAAGCACATAGAATAATTTCCCTTAACTGTTAATTCCTGCTAACAAGCAATTTTTACGATCACGTTAATTTCCATAAAACTCCGGTTGTGAACAAAGCCTTCATTCAAATGTCAGAAATAATTTCCAACAGTTGTTTTATCATATATATTCAAATATACATCACAAAATTGTATTAAAGAGTGTGTGTTTTACTTATGAAATCTGAATCCTTCATATAAAAGAACTTGCAGTGTAAAAAGGGTAATTCGAGTTAATTAAACAATAACATCTGAACTGATTTTCAGACTTTCAGATTTTCTCTCAGAGCTGAGAGTGGTGCCCCTTCTAAATAAAATTCATAACCAATTTTTAATCATTATTAACCCTTCCCGCTACAATAAAAATGGGAATATTCAAAATAAGCAAACCTGCAGGATAATGTCTTGAAACAACTTATTTCTCTGATGATCACACATGAAAGGTAGTGGAGGGAAAATAATGTGTCACCAAAGATTATTCTTCTCAGTTCAGTTTAAACATCCAACCTGTCATCATCTCTTAATCCCACCAGCCTGTTCTGAGTCTCCAACATTTCTTAGTTGACACACATACCTGTTGCATCATTGTGACATGATGTTCACTAGAACTTCAGACAACAATTAGTGCATTACCCAAAAACTCACAATTTTGTGGCATAAATGTCACCAGATATGTATTATTTTTAATATACATGTTACAAATTGGCTGTGCATACAAATTCAGTCCAACTGCAATAAAGAATATTGTATATTTGCACAACTTTCCCACAATTTTGAGTTTCCAACTAGTCTCCATCGGTAGCAGACCTGTGAGAAACTGGCTTAACTCAAACACTTTAATTTCTCTCTCATTAGCATTGCATTTGAAGTGGAAAAAAAAAACTCCAAATATTTTTCTAATTTACACACTAATTTACATTTGTTGTGTATAAACTACACACCACTTCTCCAGCTAATGTCAAAGTTTAAGTAATGCCTACACACCTGGCAGCCATTGTGAATGAGAGCATCCATGGCCTTCTGGACGGCAGTGTTGGGTGGCTCACAGCCTTCCACCTGAGTCTTGAAGTTGTGTTCCAAGTAGGGGCCCATCATGTAATAGTTCTCACCCCATTCATCCACTGTGATCTTTGCCTTGGACTGGATGACGGTATAAATTCCTCCAACTACACACAGCATAATAAAAACAAAACATCATATTATATTACTTTAATATGTGTAACTTTATTGGTTGCATGCATTAAAGATCTTATTAAACTATAACAGAGCACTTTACCCTCAGCCTGCAGGTTTACTTGTTCATATAATTTCTAAAAGTAGAATGGAAGGCAGAGCTTTTAGTTATCAGACTTCTCTTGTGGAACTGACTTCAGTGCCCCAAGATCCTTAGATAGAGAACTTTACTAATTGGCTTTTCTACGTATGTGAATGTTCCAGTAAAGTGCCCTGAGACAACTTTGTTGTGATATGGCACTAAATAAATGAACTGAATTGAATTGAATTGAACTGAATTGAAGATGACTTTTGTTGTGACTTGGTGCTATATAAACAAACTGAACTGAACTGAATTGACTTCCAGTTTCTGTCTGCGAGTCTGACATTTTTCTATTTTTGTCTGAGTCTGACTTTCTTATTTTATAAATCTATAAATAGGGTTGGCTTGGGTTTCCTGACCTATCCCTTAATTATCCTTATGTTATATAGGCTTAGACTGCTGTAGAACAAACTCAAGGTCAAGGTTCTTTATTGTCATTCGCATCACATGTGGTAAATGAGGTGGAATAAATTGTGTACACAGTGTCCTAGTTACATCCAACAATAGCAAAGATATAAAGTTTAAAAAAACAACTGTTAATAAGGATCTAAGATATAAACTAAAATGCTAAAAAGGATCAAATATAAAAAGAAAAATGATAAAGAAAAACTGACCACATTTTCTCATGCTGCTGTCTATACGTTCTACTCAGTGTTTGTACAATTAGTGAAATACATTTAGTTTTTTCTGCTTGTCCTCCTATTGAAACTACACCTGGTGCAACACTTCTATGTTTGTGTGTGTCTTTTATCCAGTCCTTTTGACTCTTTGGTTAGAGGTTAAAGGTTGTACAAAGTACATGTTCTTCTTTTCATGTTTGTCCATCATTCCATTATTTTCCACTTGTTCCAGAATCAGGTTGTGGTGGCAGCAGCTTAAGCAGGGAGGTCCAGACATCTCTTTCCCCACTCACTTCTTCCAGCTCTTCTGTGAGTACCCAAAGGCTTTCCCAGGCCAACCGAGAGACTTAGTCTCACCAACATGCCCTGGGTTTTCCCCGGGGTCTCTTTCCAATGGGATATGCTTGGAGCATCCTTACCAGATGCCTGAACCCCATTAACTGGCTTCTCTTAATGTGGAAGAGCAGTGGTTCTACTATGAGTCTCTCCCAGCTAGCTGAACTTTTCACCCTATCTCTAAGGGAGAGTCCAGCTACCCTGCAGAGAAAACTCATTTCGACCACATGTATGTATGATTTCCTTCTTTTGGTCACTACCCATTTCATTTAATTCATTTATTTATTTCTATAGCGCTTTACACAACCACGGTGATGGTGATCAAAGTGCTTAACAAAAACAGTAATTAAAATGACAACAAGTTAAAAGCAACAAAAACCAATAAAATGACAAAAAAGAACCAGAAAGGTCACCACATATTTAAGTACTAAAAGCCTGTTGGAATAAAAAAGTCTTAAGCTTTGATTTAAAAAGGCCAAGTTCAGTAATCGGACATAGTTCAAGTGGGAGCTTACTCCAGAGACGAGGTGCGACTGCAGAAAAGGCACGGTCACCCCAGCGTTTATATTTTATCCTAGGAACAGAGAGCAGGAGCTGTCTGACCTCAGAGACCTGGAGCGGGCGGGGAAACTTAACATCTCTGTTATATAAGGAGGAGCAAGGCCATTCAGAGCTTTAAAAACAAATAATAAAAGTTTAAAATATATTCTAAAATGGACAGGAAGCCAATGTAGTGCGAGTAAAACAAGTGTGATGTGGTCCCATCTAGGAGTGTTGGTTAAAAGGTGAGCTGCTGCATTTTGAACAAGCTGGAGGCGACTCATTGATGACTGAGGTACACCAACATACAGAGCATTACAATAATTGAGCCTAGAACTGATAAAAGCATGAACAGCCTTCTCCAAGTCGCAACGGTTTAAAAAGGGTTTGACCTTTTTTAAAAGGCGTTGGTAGCCATAGGTGAGGACAGGAACATAGACCGACTGGAAAACACAGAGCTTTGCCTTACAGCTCAGTTCCCTCTTCATAATAACAGACCAGGCATAGAGTTTCCAATACTGCAGATGCTGCATCAATCCGTCTGTCAATTTCACGCTCCAGTCTTAACTCACTCGTGAACAAAACTCCAAGATACTTGAACTCATTCGCTTGAGGCAGAACCTCACTGTCAAATCAGAGAGGGCAATCCACCCTTTTCCAAATGAAAAACATGGCCTCAGATTTGGAGGTTCTGATCCTCATTCTAGCTGCTTCACATTTGGCCACAAAGAGCTCCAGTAAGAGATGAAGTTCATGACACAATGACAACAACTGGACCATATCATCTGCAAAAAGCAGAGATGAAATTCTGAGGCTACCGAACCAGACTCCCTCCACCCCCTAGCTGCACTGATAAATTCAGTCCATGAAAGTTATGAACAGAATTGATGACAACGGGCAGCCCTGGCAGAGTCCAACTCACACTCCAAAGGTGTGACTTACTGCTGGTAAAATACTCACACCTCTTGTATAGGGATGGAATGGCCTGGAGCAATGGACCCACAGAGCACACCCCACAGTGTACCTAGAGGAACACAGTTGAATGCCTTCTCTGAATCCACAAAACACATGCAGATTGGCTGGGCAAACTCCCATGACCACTGAAGAAACTTAGTGAGGCTAAAGAGCTGGTCCACTGTTCCATGACCAGGACAGAACCTGCATTGTTCCTCCTGAATTCAAGGTTCAACCATTGATCTGACAAGCTTCTCCAGTACCCTAAATAGACCTTACTGAGGAGGTTAAGTGGAGTGATGCCCCTATAATTGAACCTATAATTTACAGGTCTCTCTTTTAAATGAGTCTTTGTGACTCAGTGAGACTAACCTGTATAAATAAAGGTTGAATGAATAATTGAAACATATCTTCCAATCACCCTTTTGAAATGGGGAACCACTACTCCAGTCTGTCAGTCCAGTGGCACTGCTCGCAATGCCCACACGATGTTGCAATGGAGTGTCAGCCAAGACAGCAAAGTTCCAGTAAACTGTTTCCCCACAAAGCAGTAAACTTCTTAAGTGGACCAACCAATTTGCTGGAACTAAGATGGTTTCTAGGTGCCGTCCTGTTCTCTTCAAACTGATGAAGCCCTCTGGATAGAGTGCAAAATGTCTCTATAAAAAATAAACTGTCCATTTGACCTAACTGAGAATTATTGGATTTGATATCCAAAAAAGTTAAATCTGGTCCTCTGGATATTCAAAAAACAAAGCAAGGCAAAACAACAAAAAATGTAGCAATGTTTCGTCTTTCATCCGAAAGACTTCCTCAGTCTGAGGTGCTGTATTCAGCTCAGTCTTATAAATAGCACCTTCTCAGAGTGGATCAACCAGTTTTGCTGCTGACAACCAAAACCAGCTGTTCACATGATCAAGAAGGACTATCAGCCTAACATTGGATCATTAGCACACTGATGGCTGTTTACTATTCACAGAGGGCTGCGTGATACTAGCAATCACAGCATTGTAAGAGGGGGACAGTTGAACCCGGAGGCCTCCACCCCTGTTTAACGATGGATGATTTATTTTCACAAAGATGGCCTCCTTTACTCCTCTCTCAAACCATCGTTCCTCTCTATCCAGGATGTGAACATCTTCATCCCTGAAAGAGTGACCGATGGCCTGGAGATGAGTGTAGACTGCAGAACCCTGGCCTGATGATGATGATCTTCTGTGCTGGGCCATCCTTTTGGCCAGTGGCTGTTTAGTTTCCCCGATGTAAGACTGATCACAGCCCTCCTGACACTGAACAGCATATACAACATTACTCTGTTTGTGCCGGGGGACTGGATCTTTGGGATGGATCAGTCTTTGCCGTAATGTATTTTGGGGTTTAAAAGCCACTGGGACATTGTGTTTAGAAAATAAACATCTCAGTTTCTCTGATACTCCCTCAACATACGGAATGACCACTAGTCTGGGTCTGGTTTCCTCCTTTTCATCTGATGGCTGACTGGAGTCCTGTTTGGGTTTCTTCTCTGCTTTCAGGAAGGCCCCATTAGGATATCCACATTGCTCTAGAGCCTGTCTTGTGTGGGATTTCTCCTTCTGCCTGGCTCCTGAGTTAGTGGGGACGCTGTCTGCTCTGTGGTACAGAGTCCTGATGACTCCTAACTTGTGCGCCAAAAGGTGATGGGAGTCAAACTGCAAATACTGGTCTGTGTGGGTGGGTTTGTGGTACACCTCAGTTTGCTAATGTCCTCTATCAGAGACTGAGACCTCACAGTCCAAGAAAGCCAACCTGCCATTTTTTACATTTTCTCGTGTGAACTTGATGTATTTATCCACAGAGTTGATGTGGTCAGTAAAATGTTGGACTTCCTGAGATTTAATTTTAACCCAGGTGTCATCAACATACCTGAACCACTGACTTGGTTGTGTCCCTGAAAAGGACGTCAAGGCTCTCTTTTCTACCTCCTCCATGTACAGGTTGGCCACAATAGGAGAAACTGGAGACCCCATAGCACATCCATGTTTCTGCCTATAATATTGCTCCCCATATGTGAATTAAGTTGACTGCAGGCACAGTTTCAAGAGTTGACACAGTTGTTCTGTGGAAAGCGTGGTCCTGCTGCTCAGAGTGGTGTCTGATTTTAATCTTAAACTGACCACCTCTACTGCATCAACAGGAATGCACGTAAAGAGTGATGTGACATCAAAAGAGACCATTGTTTCATCAGTCTCCATGATGACATCCCTCACCTTGTCCACAAAGTCCATGGTGTTCTGTATGTGGTGTTCGGAGCTGCCAACTAAAGGGATGAGTACAGACGCCAGATATTTGGAAACTTTGTGACAGTTAATCATTTTAACAATTGGTCTTAAAGGTACACCTTGTTTGTGGATTTTAGATAAAACATACATACAAATTCGTGTGGATGTGTTGAAGCTTGGCAGCACTCAGACTGAATTATGTGAAGCTGCGTCAGAGATGGAGCAGCTGTTATCAGGACTGTGAACTCTCTAGCAGCACCCACGAATGGTTGGGAATAATCTTGGAGAAGATGTGAGCTCAACTTTCAGCATAAGGAATCAATTCAGGTGTTTGGAGTCATCATCAGAGAATTGTACCAGCAAGACTTCAAAAAAAGGCAGAAACAGCAATTCATGAATTCTGCCTGACCCAAACTGTGGCCTTGAAAGTGGATTATGTCAACTCCTCCTGGCATGTTTAGGAAAAACAAAGACGCTCTGTCTGTTTCCTCACCCCTCCTTTCGCCAAGGCCGTGGACATGTGACAGAATCTCAGCTGAGCTGATGATAAATAACACCTCTTATCTGGACAATGGCTGAGAGGGGGGCTCTGGACTATGCTACAACTTTCCCATCAAATTCAAATTTTCACTGGTTTATATGTACATGTATCACATCTATTTATGTTGCTTTGCTGTGGGAGGTTTTTTTGATGCCTCAAATCGTGCCCTGTCTAGGACACGGTGTGAGAGATTTTTTTTAATACAGTCTCTCCTCATATTTTATTTTCTCATCTAAGCAAAAATATTATTCTGAATAAAAATAAGAGGGCCGCGCTAATTAGCAGCAGCTTTGTGCACATCGTCTATCTTTCGGACGGCTGTACGTACATGTTCTCGTATCTCGGTGCAATGATAATAAAGTTTATTCTGGTTCTGATTCTAAGCAGCACACTGACATAGTGGGTCAACCAGTTTGATGGTGATTAGTTCGTTTCTAGGCAGCACGGTGGCGCAACTGGTAGAGCTGCTGCCTCTCAGCGAGCAGGTCCTTGGTTCAAACCCCGGTCCAGGGGCCTTTCTGGGTGGAGTTTGCATGTTCTCTCCGTGCATGCGTGGGTTTTCTCCGGGTACTCCGGTTTCCTCCCACAGACCAAAAACATGCATGCTAGGCTGATTGGTAACTCTAAATTGTCCCTAGGTGTGAGTGAGAGAGTGAATGGTTGTTTGTCTCGTTTGTCTCTATGTGTCCCTGTGATGGACTTGCGACCCGTCCAGGGTGTACCTCGCCCCTCGTACAGTGATTGCTGGACATGGGCACCGGTGACCCCCATGAACCAAAATGGAATAAACGGGTAAAGAAAATGGATGGATGGATAGTTGGTTTCTGGAGTCGTATACACAGGTCCTTCTCAAAAAATTAGCATATTGTGATAAAGGTCATTATTTTCCATAATGTAATGATAAAAATGAAACTTTCATATATTTCAGATTCATTGCACACCAGCTGAAGTATTTCAGGTCTTTAATTGTTTTAATACTGATGATTATGGCATACAGCTCATGAAAACCCAAAATGCCTGTCCCAAACAATTAGCATATCATGAAAAGGTTCTCTAAACATGCTATTAACCTAACCATCTGAATCAACGACATAACTCTAAGCACCTGCAAAAGATTCCTGAGGCTTTTAAAAACTCCCAGCCTTGTTCATTACTCAAAACCGCAATCATGGGTAAGACTGCCGACCTGACTGCTGTCCAGAAGGCCATCATTGACACCCTCAAGCAAGAGGGTAAGACACAGAAAGAAATTGCTGAACGAATAGGCTGTTCCCAGAGTGCTGTATCAAGGCACCTCAGTGGGAAGTCTGTGGGAAGGGAAAGGTGTGGCAGAAAACGCTGCACAACGAGAAGAGGTGACCGGACCTTGAGGAGGATTGTGGAGAAGGGCCGATTCCAGACCTTGGGGGACCTGCGGAAGCAGTGGACTGAGTCTGGAGTAGAAACATCCAGAGCCACCGTGCACAGGCGTGTGCAGGAAATGGGCTAGAGGTGCCGCAGCATTCCCCAGGTCAAGCCACTTTTGAACCAGAAACAGCGGCAGAAGCGCCTGACCTGGGCTACAGAGAAGCAGCACTGGACTGTTGCTCAGTGGTCCAAAGTACTTTTTTCGGATGAAAGCAAATTTTGCATGTCATTCGGAAATCAAGGTGCCAGAGTCTGGAGGAAGACTGGGGAGAAGGAAATGCCAAAATGCCAGAAGTCCAGTGTGAAGCACCCCCAGTCAGTGATGGTCTGGGGTGCCATGTCAGCTGCTGGTGTTGGTCCACTGTGTTTTATCAAGGGCATGGTCAATGCAGCTAGCTATCAGGAGATTTTGGAGCACTTCATGCTTCCATCTGCTGAAAAGCTTTATGGAGATGAAGATTTCATTTTTCAGCACGACCTGGCACCTGCTCACAGTGCCATAACCACTGGTAAATGGTTTACTGACCATGGTATTACTGTGCTCAATTGGCCTGCCAACTCTCCTGACCTGAACCCCATAGAGAACCTGTGGGATATTGTGAAGAGAAAGTTGAGAGACGCAAGACCCAACACTCTGGATGAGCTTAAGGCCGCTATCGAAGCATCCTGGGCCTCCATAACACCTCAGCAGTGCCACAGGCTGATTGCCTCCATGCCACGCCGCACTGAAGCAGTCATTCATGCAAAAGGATTCCCGACCAAGTATTGAGTGCATAACTGAACATGATTATTTGAAGGTTGGCGTTTTTTGTATTAAAAACACTTGTCTTTCATTGGTGTGATGAAATATGCTAATTTTTTGGGACAGGCATTTTGGGTTTTCATGAGCTGTATGCCACAATCATCAGTATTAAAACAATTAAAGACCTGAAATATTTCAGTTGGTGTGCAATGAATCTGAAATATATGAAAGTTTCATTTTTATCATTACATTATGTAAAATAATGACCTTTATCACAATATACTAATTTTTTGAGAAGGACCTGTAGACTGATTATCTTATCAGAACTCTTACAGTGACCTCGAGAGCATCTATAAGCATTGTTGACCGCTCTTGTTTCCGTTTGCAAAATGTCTACATCACTATGTGCTGTTTGTGCGAGGTGGGTTTTTTTTATATTAGAGGGTTTTTTTTCCTCAGGCAAGAAAAAAAAAGTCTGATAGGATTTTTTTTTCACCTCCAACTCCTACATGTGTCCAGTTAACTGCTGTTTTTGTCTGTCCAAACAGGTCTCACTTGTAAATGAGTCTTTGAGGCTCAATGTGATTTATCTGTTTAAATAAAGGTTGAAAAAAACTGTGCAGATGACCCGACTGAGAATTATTGTAGGTTGTGATCAGTTGGTCACCACCTTCTCATTAACTGTGGTGATTCATGTTTGTGAATAAAGACATTGAAAATTTGAACCCAAACATGGGTTTATCTTTCCTCCATTTATTCTATTTCCAACCATCCTGTTGAAAATGGTTGGTTTCGACTTTGACTAAGACACAATGGCGCCACAACCTAAAAACTGAACTAAGAGCTAATGAAGCCACACCTGATTCTGACAACCAATGGCTCATTGTGAGACTTTCCAACATTTCCTGTGTGTGGCGCTCATAATATCAGTCCTTCACAAATGACCTCATGATATTCCACATGGTACAGTGAGGCAATGTGTTCAACATAATGATACTTCTTCCAGTTATCTAACTGTTGACAATGGTGTACCACAAGGCTCAGTCTTAGGACCCACCGTCTTCACAATCTACATAGGTAATGTAGGTCAGATCATCCCTGTTGCATCCTTACAGTTCTATGCTGATGACACAGTTGTTTACCGTCGAGCTAAAACTGTTGCTACGGTTTTCCAGCTTTTGCCATCATCCAGTCAGATTTGTTTAATTTCAAACTTGTACTAAATGCCAACAAAACCAAAGGGATGCTATTTTCAAACAGGAAGTTGGTTCCAGCAGTCCTTCCCTCAAATTTATATTTGAAGGGTGTTCCTATTGAGTTAGTCAAATCCTACAAATACTTGGGTATCTTGGTCGATTAGCGTCTCTCTTTTAAGCCCCACGTCAAAAACTTGGTAAAGAAATGAAAGTTAAATTGTGTTTCTTTTTCAGAAATAGATCCTGTCTAATTCTGAATGCTAGGAAATGCCTTGCAACTATGACTTTCCTTACCTGCATTGACTATGGTGACATTATTTACATGAACGCTCCTACAAGCACCCTGCAGATGTTGGATGCTGTCTATCATGGTGCACTAAGATTCATAATTGGGTGTAAGTACCATAACAACCATTGCACCCTGTATTCACTGGTTAACTGGACATCATTAACTTCACACAGACTCTCTCACTGGTACATTTTCATATTTAGATCACTTCTTGGTCTGCTGCCTTCATACATGTCCTCCTACATGTCTCTGTGTGAGAGAATGCTACAGCGTGTGATCTCAGGACATTATTACCTGCAGTGTTCCCTCTGTGAGGACTGAACTAGGCCAAAGGACCTTCTCCTACTCCGCTCCTGTTTCCTGGAACACTTTGCAAAAAGGATCTGAAGCTCTCGACCTTGACCTCTCTAAGTGGCTTCAAACAACTGCTAAGTTCATGGCAAAAATCAATGCAGACATGTTCCTGTTTTTAGTTTTCTAAATTGCCTTATAATCTAGCTGTTTCTTGCTACTGTTCCTCATGATTGTCCTTTTGCTTGCCATTTTGTTTTGATTGTTTTGATTTGTAAAAAAAATAAAAAAGAGAGAAACAAATTTGTATACCTATGCCTATTTCATGACTGTCTATTGTTGTCTTTGTTATTCACTGTTGTCATAATTCTTTGTTATAATCAGGTCTCTCTTGTAAATGAGTCCCCAAGGCTCAGTAGGATTAACCTGTCTAAATAAAGGTTGAATGAAAAACTCCATAACTTCTGTCATTTTCAGTTGTAGAAATGTGAATGATGTTTTTCTAATAACAGATTTTTTTCTTTGTGTCCTTCTGTCCCCAAGGTTTCTTTCAAACTCCATCCTGGTCCTGCTTCTCTTCCTGTTTTCCTCGGCCTCTCTCCTCCTGCTGCATACCTCATCAGTACATGTTCCACATTTTATTTTTTCTTCTACAACCCTCACACTTTTTGATATGTGTGATATGTGTATGTGTGTATCTGTTTTTAGTATTTTATATCACTTTATAATGTAGCTGTTTTGTTTCATTTTTAAGTATATATTTTTTCCTTTTCCTTTTTTTCAATTTATATGCCTTCTTTTATGATTGTTTACTGTTGTCATCATTCTTTGCTAAGAACAGGTCTCTCTTGTAAATGAGTCCTTGAGGCGCAATGAGACTAACTAGTAGAAATAAAGGTTGAATGAATTCCACAGTTTAAAAAAAAACATATATATATATATACAGTATATACAGTATATATATATATATATATATACAGTTCTATCATTCATTGAAGGAATATATATCTCCTGCCACCTTTTATGTCAGATTGTTAAACTAAGACTGTCTTCTAACAAGAAATAATGGAATACAACTGTTTTAGTCAAACCATGCAAACTATATTTTAAACTGAGATCATCTTACAAGTGAAGCTCATCTAAGACAGGGTGATGTACCTGAAAATTAGAGGCCTGCAGCTGCCATCTTTCTAACTTATCTACAGCTTAATATTTAACTCCACACAGGGAGCAGACTCCACGCTTACCGGATTGCAATATTTACTCTTTGAAGAGCAAAGATTTAGATTTACGCAAACTGTTAAAAACAGGCAAGGAGCTTTAACATTTCATGAGCACAACTTGGCATATTGTGGTCTTTCATTTCTCAATTAGTTTGCCTGCTGTTTTTACTGTCATGTCCCAGCTTCAGCAGAAGTTTAAAAGTATGTGAATGAACCCAACACTGTATATACAACGTTTTGAGGTGCATGTAGACTTCTGTTTAAAAAGAAATGCACAGGGATTATGCATAGTGAGTAATGTCTGTGTCATGAATCAGAATGTGTAGGTTTGTGGTCTGCCTGACCTTTGTTGGTGACTTCCCAGGCAACTTCAAAGAGTAGCAGGTCTTCCACAGGCAGCTCGTCCTCCTCCCAGGCTGGCAGCAGCCCGCTCAGGGATGTCATGGACAGGGAACGAGACAATGGCATCCTTCTGCTTCTTGAAGTTCAGCAAGAAGAAAGCACCTCCTATGAAGAGAGAGACTGGTCTGTAGGTGAAGTCCTGGGTTCAGTGAAACAGGAGACTGAAGGACAGAAGTAAAGGGCATCATCCACTCCGCCTACTGAGGTGACCTGCGACCAGCAGGAGGGGAAGTTTAGCTTGAATTCTCACGCACAGACATCAGGAGGAAAGATTTGCATGGCTCCTATAACTGTTTAAAGAGCAGAAGGAGGGCAGATCTGCCTGCAGAGATTCACCCAGGTGAAGAACAGGGACAGAGCCGTCCACAATGAAAGTACTAATATTTCTTGAAGGAATGCATATAGCCCACCATCCTTCATGCCCGTGTTTCAAACTAAGATGATCTTATAATGAGAAAATATGCAGTTAGAGCTATTTTGATCAAAACTTATTAACAGCATTATGCTCGATCTCATGAAATCTGTTAGCTTTCAGAGTATGTGTTGGAGATGACAAGGCAACTACAACACAAAATTTTAGGTCAATATCTGTAAAATGGTCACAGTTATAGTCAATTTTGGGTTTTCTTAGGTCTCTTAGCGGTGGTGGCCATGTTGAATTATGTTGAGTTTATTACTTGTAAAGATACAACCACAACCAGTGATTATTTAGTTTCATTAAACCATCCATCCATCCATTCATCCACCCATCCATCCATCCAGCCATCCATCATCTCTATATGCTTCTTCCTTTTCAGGTCATGGGGGTCACATGGCCCAGCAGTCACTGTGCGAAGGGCAGGGTACACCCTGGACAGGTCTCAGTCCATCACAGGGACACATAGCGACAAACAAGACAAACAACCATTCACTCTCTCACTCATCTAGGAAAAATTTAGAGTTACCAATCAGTCTAACATTCATACAACCTTTATTTAGACAGGTTAATCCCATTGAGCCTCGAGTACTCATTTACAAGAGAGACCTGATTTCAACAAAGAAAGATGACAACAAATGGACAACAGCGACACCAATAAACAGTTGTAAAAAGTTATACAATTTTTTTTTTGCATGCAACATGCATGTTTTTAGTCTGTGGGGGGAAACCAGAGTACCTGGCGAAAACCCACACAGCACTGAGAGAACATGCAAACTCCACCCAGAAAGACCCTGGCCAATATTCGATCCGGGGACCCTCTCGCTAAGAGGCAGCAGCTCTACCAACTGCCCCACTGTGCTGCCCTTCATTTAACTATTTAGTGGTTAATCAGTTATTTTGCTAACAGACAAACAAGCACACAGACATAGACCAGAACACATTCAGCAGTGAACAGTAAAAATGTGTCCAGTTCCAGGTTTAGGATCCAACATGGATTATTGTATCACGGATACAGGCGGCCAAAATGAGTTTTCTCTGCAGGGTGTCTGGGCTCTCCCTTAGAGACAGGGTGAGAAGCTCGGTCATCCGGGAGGGACTCAGAGTAGAGCCGCTGCTTCTCCACATCGAGAGGAGCCAGGTGAGGTGTCTCGGGCATCTGGTTTGGATGCCTCCCTGCTGAGGTGTTCCGGACACGTCCCACCGGGAGGAGACCCAGAGGAAGACCCAGGACACGCTGAAGGGACTATGTTTCTCGGCTGGCCTGGGAGCACCTTGGGATTCCCTCGGAATGAGGCTGGGACTGTGTGATTGTGTCTGTGTATGAATGGGTATTTGTTAGGCCGAGACTCGGACTGCCCCCTCTTTGATACAACTGGGGGTGCTTGGCATTGCGCCCCTATCGCGTGGCCCCCTGGTGGGGTGTGCCCTTGCCTGCTGGCGTGCTTGGGGCCCTTGGTGTCGGGGGCTGGGTGCTTGGGTGTGTGTCGGCTCAGCCTGGTGTCTGCCTGGTGGGGCTCGGGTCCTCTGGCCCTGTCGGGCCTTGGCCTGGGTGGTGTGCGTCCTCGGTGCCCGGGCCTCGGTGCCCAGGCCTGGAACTGCATCGGCGCGGCGGGTTCCGGCGGGGGCCTATGAGTTTGTCGCTGTTGGCCCCGGGGGGTCACTGTATGTGGTCGCTGGTGGGGATCTTCCGGTTCTCCCCTGTGGTCTGATCTGGGGGGTGGGTGAGTGGTTCGTCCTGTGTGGGTGGCCCTGGGGCTCCGCGGTTGGGGTCCCTCCTGGGGTCTTGGGCTCTGGTCCCCCCTTTTTTGTCTGCCTCTGGTCTTGGGGGTCGGGTCTCTGCTGTTTCACAGTTACTATTAAATGTTCTATTAGAGAAGCCTTATACACTTATGCATGCTCACAACCACACACAAATAGATGCAGGGATGCTTATGTAGGCTTTATATGTAGATATATAGATATGTATATGAATGTATATTCATGTGTATGTATGTATGTATGTATATAGGCGTAGGTATGGGTATATATATATTTATGGAAACTTACTGCAAAGCCATGAATATTTTAAGTTCTTTATACATATGTATTTTGTTGCTGTGTTTTGTCATGTTCTTTGCAGGTGAGCAGACAGTGGCCGGGTGTTTTGCCGTGTGCTCTCTTTGTGTATATTTCTTATATTTTGGAGTCTTACTTTGTCTTTTCTTTCTTTCTATCCTATTTAAAAAAAAAAAACCTACACTAGATAATCACTAGAATAAATGTTTCATAATAATGGTGTGGAGAGGATGGTTGTAGGGGAGAAGGGAGGCCATCACAGAAAAAAAGAAAAAAAAGAAAAAGGAACAGACATGCCTCGAAGTCTACGAGACAGATGTAAGACCCTCTCTGCAATCTGTGGATGCTTTTTGTTCCAAATAAACACTGATATCTAGCTGTTCAGATTGATAAGGAAGGATTTAATAAGAAATATTTTGTTTTTGTTTTGTATTTTTATTGTACCTAGATTTTTTAATTGTTTGAATTTTAATGTATAGTTTTTATTATATGAATTTGGAGGTTGTAAGGTTGATTACATGGATATGTAGGCATGAATACGTAGGTATTCTTACTGTATTTCGATTGCTAAATTGTATGTATCTTAATGTGTAGAAATGCCAAACCAGGGACTGGAGTTGTGAATTAGCTATAGCTACAGTATATACTTATTTTTGCAACGCATCAGTCACACACTTGTCTGTTCTATGTTTGTGTGCTTTGTCCCTGTCAAATAAAATAATAATAATAATAATAAAATTGGTAGATTCTGAAACAGATATAGAAATTTAAGTAGAATATTAATTTTTACAGATTTTATCCTGCCCCCTACAGTGTCAGGCAGGAATTTCCATCTAGCAATGGCCTGTCTAAAGTTTGCCATGAGAGGTAGATAATTAGTTTTATAGACGTTCTTATGATCTTGACTTACTCAGATCCCAAGGTACTTAGTTTTTTAAAACTAATTTTAAAAGGTACAGTGTCCAAGGTTTTCTTTTTTATAGAAGTCACAGGCATCAGCTCGCTCTTTTGAAGGTTGGTAAGAGGATCTGAGATATACAAATCATGTCACCACATATAAAAATCTTTGTGCTCCATACATAGTCGATTTATTCCATTAATGATTGAGTTCTGCCATAAAGCTAAAGCTAATGGTTCTATCACCAACACAAATAGAAGTAGTAAAAGTAGGCACCCGTCTCTTACCCCGCTGCAATTCGAAATCAGATTATATGTTACAGTTAGTACAGACTGCTGCCATTGGGGAGGTATATATCAGCCATATCACCCATGATATGAATTTGGGATCAAATTTAACTAATTTTAAAGTCTCAAAGAGACAAAGGACATCTGTGGCCTTATCAGAACCATGATGCTGATAGACACTGTACCATCTTATCAGAACTTTGGAACTTTCTGGATTGTCTGGATAACTCGCCGCCTTTGTCGACCTCTATGCATAAATGCATTATGATGTCATTAAGTGTTGCTGTTTTATTTTGCAAGTAGGGCTGGGTACCTTTCTAAAAAAATCGGCATGGGTACCGGTGTCAGTACCTTCACTTCGGTGTCGGTTCCTGGACGGTTCTTTTTTCTGTACCAATTTTGTAATTAATATTAATTCTAACAAAAATAAAATTACAGTACAAATCATGAGTTTTATTTTTTAACTTTGGTATTTTTCTATTCCAATCAGTTTTCTTACATAAAAACAAACAATGTCCAGTTCAAAAGAACAGTTTCAAACCAGTGACACGTCAGTGTCTAATGCTCACTGCTACACATTGAGGACCTTTTCACTGAACAGTTTTTCTTCAGAAAAATCAACATGTCTGCTTTCTCTGGACACAAGCAAGCCCACTCCTGGCTGATGGTTAGGGTTGATGGCAGACTTCAGTACCTCTGTGTCTCTTCCTGAATCTTCTCTGTGGTTCTCTGGAGTTTAGGGCACTGATCATCTCCCTAATTCACATAAGAACACAAAACATCAACAATAACATGGTTGTGTTATTATTGCTCAAAAAACATTATATAGGCTGAGAAATAAAAAGCTTAACTGTCAACAACATCCTTTAAAGTTTACTTTTTAAAAATTATTTTATTCATTTCATTTAAAAACATGACAATTAAAAAACTAAACACTATATATATATATATATATATATATATATATATATATATATATATATACAATACAATCAAAAATGTAAATAAAATAAAATGAAAGGTGGCAGAAGAAGAACTAGTCTTATGAAAACTGCCCCTTTTTACTTAATTCTGATGTGAATCAAAATATTTTTACAAAATTTAAATTAAAATATAATTCACAAATATAATAATCTAGCTAAGTTAAAAACATAAAAACTCAAACATCTAAATCAAATCAGACAACAACTTAAGTAGATTTATATTAACAATTTCCATATTCTTTCAACAAACTCATCTTTATCAGTCTCATAAATGTATACAGTGATGTGGCATTTTTAACATCATCATCCAAACCATTCCACAATCCTATTCCCTGAATTATTGTGGATCGTTCCTTCAAACTAGTCCTAAAATAAGGCGTCACAAACATCTCAATTCCTTTAAGAACATATACACTTTCTCTTTTAACAAAATTTGTTTGAATATTAATGGGCAACATGCCTTTATGTGCCCTATACATAAGCAACAAAATGTTATAATTAACCAAATCATAGAATTTCAAAATTTTCAGTTGATAAAATAAAGTATTTGACGGATATCTATTGTTTTTTCCATAATTCATACAGATCTTTTCTGTAAAACGAACAAAGGATTAATTATAGTTTTGCACGCGTTACCCCAGACTTCAATACAGTAAACCAATAAGGAACAACCATTGCATTATACAACATAAATATTGCTTTATCAGTGAATAACTCTCTTACTTTATACAGAATTGCTATCGATTTAGATATTTTTGTTCTCAAATTGTTTATGTGAGGTTTCCATGTTAATTTCTCATCAATAATAACACCCAAAAATTTCACCTCACTGACTCTGCAAATTTCAGTTCCACCTACCAAAAATGGAGCGTGAACATCTTTTTTTCTGTTACTGTGTATCATGTAATAGGTTTTATCCAGATTTAATGATAACTTATTTAGAAGAAACCAATTTAGAATTTATACAATACTTTAAAAATGAATGGACATCGTATTTAGAGTTTAATGACTTGCCAGGAACATCAGCGTGTACACTCTGGGAGGCTGGGAAAACAGTTATGAGAGGGAAAATAATATCCTACGCAACAAACAAAAAGAAAAAAGAAAATAAACGTATTGAGGAATTAGAGAAATCTATCAAATTATTAGAAAGTTTACAAGGAGAGGAAACACAGAAAAAAACTACGCAAGATAAAATTAGAACTAAATGAATGTATTGACAAAAAAAACAAATTCTTGATACAAAGACTTCGCTTAGAACATTTTGAACACAGTAATAAATCAGGTAGCTTTTTAGCTAATCAACTCAAATTAAATAAAGAAAAAACGTCTATATATGGTATTAAAGACACAAATGGTAACATAACTTATGACGAGGAAAAAGTAAATAGTGTTTTTAGAGATTTCTATAAAACTCTATACACTCCACAAATAAATCCAACAGATGAAGATATTAATCAATTCTTGGAGAGAGTAATACTTCCAAAACTAGACAGTAGTCGATCTTCAGAACTAGACTCACCATTAACATCAGATGAGCTCCGTGAAGCCATTAAAAACATGCCTAATAAGAAATCTCCAGGCCCAGATGGATATCCAGCAGAATTTTATAAAGAGTTCTGGAACATCCTGGAACCAATATTTCACAGAATGCTACATGAGTCTGAAGAAAATGGCAGATTTCCAACAAATATGAATTCAGCCAACATTAGTCTACTATTAAAACCAGGCAAAGACCCAGTACTACCTACCAGTTATCGCCCCATCTCTCTTATTAATGTGGATGTTAAAATAATTAGTAAAGTCCTCTCTAAAAGATTAGAGAAAATAATTCCTCTCATTATTCATCCTGACCAAACTGGATTCATAAAAGGAAGACACTCAACCACAAACACACGCAGATTATATAATTTAATAGAGTATTCATATAGTAAAAATATTGAAACAGCTATTTTGCCTTTGGACGCAGAAAAAGCATTTGATAGGGTAAACTGGAAATTTTTATTTGCTACCTTGGGTAAATTTGGTTTTGGGGACCATTTCATTAATTGGTTAAAAATATTATATAACTCACCAAGAGCATGTGTCAGGACAAATAATCAAATATATTCAAGCTTCTGTTTACAGAGGGGGACCAGGCAGGGATGTCCACTTTCACCAGCACTATTTGCTATTTTTATTGAACCTTTAGCAGCAGCAATAAGACAAACTGCTGATATTAAAGGTATACTGTGTAGAAATATAGAACATAAAATTAGTCTTTATGCTGACGATGTTTTACTTTTTCTTCAGAACACAGAAAATTCAATATCTAATGTTATCGAATTAATAAACTCGTTCTCAAAAGTTTCTGATTATTCTATAAATTGGTCAAAATCTACAGCTCTTCCAATAAACTGCGTGTTTAATACTTCTCTCAATGAACGACTACAATCAGGTAACATTACATACTTGGGCATTAATATTTCTCCTAGATTGGAAGACTTAATAAAATTGAATCATATCCCAATTTTAAAGAACATTGAAGATGATCTTACTAGATGGAAATCTCTGCCCATATCACTTATGGGAAGAGTTGCCTCAGTAAAAATGATGGTCCTGCCGAGAATAAACTATTTATTCTCAATGATTCCAAATAAACCTTCAACTGAATGGTTTAAGTCACTGGACTCTTTGATATTGTTGTGTTTTTTTCTCTTATTTCTCCACCCGAGCTCTGTTACCGGTCATCCTGCAGGAGGAGTCAAGACACGCACTGAGAATACAACAAACGCACCTTCAAGTTTACGAATATTTAATAAGCAAAGAAAGTCAGAAAGTCACAAAGTCACAGATTCACAAGCATAAACAGTGGATTAGTTAAATGCAGTCATTATTTTAACATATTATTAATTGGATGCATCCATTAATCTATACGATACAACCTTATTAAGGAGGAATCTGAAGAAGACCGTCTCTCTGCTTCATCTGGCTGCCGCTTCGTCTGCTTTCGCTTCGAGCAGAAACTGCACTTTCTTTGGCTAAAAACAGGGCGTTCCTTCACACAGCAAAACTAACTTTTCACCGCGCGTTCTGAGCCTGCTGTCATGGGATTGGCCAGTTTCAATCCAATCAAAAGTGTGAGACATCGTGTTACATGATGTAAACCGGAACAGAAATCAATCTGTGGGAGCCTCTTCAAAGTAAAACAGGAAATGGGCCAATTTCAAAGTAAAACAAGAAGTGGGAGTCAGATTTCAACAAGGAACGCAATCTTATTTCACAACAATTCCCCCTTTCGACCTCATCTAAAGAGGTCGACATCAAGCGGAAGAATATGCTTCTCTGCGCCGGCGTGGTTGCATCTCAAAATCAGAAAGTTCATAACCTCTGCGCATTAGGAGCTGACGAGCTATTTCAGGGTCACGCTTCTCTAAAGTGGAAGTGATAAGACGTACTGACAGGGATCTTAGGCAGGGAATACAACAACATCCACATGTGATTAAAATAGCTGCAAATACTGCAATTGACATCAACATGGACACAATCATCTGCTTCCAGGGGCCAAACACTTTGAAGAGCCATTCATCAAGAGGATTATCTACACCAGAGTGGGATTTCATCTCGTTTGAGAGGGTGCGCAGGCCTTCTAGGGCCCTAGTGACCTTACCGTCAGGTGCCGTGTTATTTGGTATGAAACTGCAACATAACTCACCAAACATACTACACACTTCTTGTCGCTCAGCTAAAATCATGTCTAGAGCCATTCGATTTTGTACAGCCATCAGAGAAGTTGGAGCTAGTTGCTCCAGTCTGCTCACACTCTGGTAAACCGGGAATAATGCAGAAATATTCAAAAGAGAAAATGAGTGACAACACGATGGATGACAAAACACCTATCCCTATCACCACGTGCTTTGGTGGCCACCGCATTTTGATCTTGTAAACAGAAACTGTACTCAATAAATGAAGATGTCTCGCACAGCGACTTCCTCAGCAGACAGCCAGGCAAGCAGTTCCTTTAACACAAAATGAATACAAAATAACACTCTGTTAATATACTGCTTATAATTGATTATAGATATTTCTTTTTAACGTTACAAACTGAATATACTTATCACTTTCAAGCTAAGTTAATAAATGGATGCGCTCTAAATCAAAACTGCAATTAAAAGATAAGAGAAAAATGGTTAGTACACATGTCATACAATATTGTTACAATCACAAATACTCAGGGCATACCCTGGGGTGCTCAGAGACCGTTCCTCCTAAGTCTCTGAGTTTTCTTTGTGAAGTGTGAGACTCTAAGATGTCGTGTTTTTGTCGTTTCTAGGTGTCTGTACTAAATGTGGCTATTCCAGCACCCGGTGACCCACTCAAACAAAGTCCTTCAGGGCCCGCACGCAACTACACCAGGCTGCTTTGGTCTACCTTGACATGAATGTCCAATTTTACGACTTTAGATGGTTTCTGCCAGCTCTCTCGCTCTTCCTGGCTCTGAGGCAGGCGCACACTGGCTCCAGTGGTACCAAACGTCCCCCTTTCCTCTGAGGCGGACTGCGTGGGACGTTCTCTCTGTCACCTGATAGGGGCCCGTCCACCTGGGCTCCTGCCACTTCCTTTTAATGACCCTCAGCAAGACCCACTCCGCGGTGGGGAGACCAGGTTCCTCTGGTCTTTCTGTCAGGCTCTGTTTGTGGTGGACCTGCTGAGTAAAGTTAGACACTAATGCTTTTAACTCATCAAAGTATACCTTATGGTCCATCTTACGGTCCTCCTCTCTGGTCAGTGAGCATACGGTTGGTCCAGGAAAGGGTTTACCTGTAGTTAACTCATAGGGAGAAAAGCCAGTTCCATTATTAACAGAAGTTCTCACGGTCATTAAGGCAATTGGTAATGCTTCCACCCAGTTTAATTTAGTCTGTGCACAGATTTTGCCCAATTTTTGTTTTATGTTCTGGTTCATCCTTTCGACCTTCCCTTGAGACTGGGGATGGTACACGGTTCCAAAAGCATGTTTTAGGCCTAACATTTTTTCCACAGCCTGCAGATCTGTGTTTTTAAAATGTGTGCCATTGTTTGATCTGATTTTTTCTGGGAAACCGTGTCTGGGGATATAATGGTTAATCAGAAACTTCACCACTGTTTTGCTGTCTTCTCTTCTTGCAGGTATGGCCTCTGGCCACCCTGTAAATGCGTCAACACACATCAATACATATCTGAACCCTTTAACAGGTTCCAACATATCAGTGTAATCTAGAATCACCTCCTGTCCCGGTCGGTGCAGGAGAGGAAAAGAACCTCGTTCAGGTTTTACTGTAGGTCGAATGTTGTACTTTAAACAAACAGTACAGGTGTCAACATATGCTGTTACCATATCTTTCAGATGAGGGTGCCACCATTGTTGAAGATTCCTTAGCATTTGTCTGCATCCCACGTGTGCTAATCCATGTGCTTCCTGAAATACTGCCTGTTTTAAAGTCATAGACAAGATCCACTTTTGATTAGGTCCTATCCATACTTTAAACTCCCCTTTCTTCTGACCTCCTCTGTTAAACCATAATGTCTTTTCCTCTGGGGAGGCTGTCGTCTGAGCCTCTGCTACATTTTTCTCATCCCAATGATTCACTTTCTGACATTCCTCTTCCACTGTCACCATCTGGACTCTTGGCAAATAGCCAGCAGCTATCTTGGCTGCTCTGTCAGCTTGCCTGTTTCCTTCCGCTGTGTCTTGTAGTGAACCTAACCTGATGTCAAATCTGACCAGATGGACAGAAACTGTTATTTCTTTGATCTGCATCCAGAAATACAGTTTGACCCATCCTGAGACTTTCTTTCTTGAATTAATCAAGTAGAAATGAAAATTCTCTATGATCATTACTATTTTACAAATGTTTTAATAATCAAATTGTGTTAGTTCAAACAATGTTTACAGGTTGAAGAGAACTACTCATTTTTATTTTACATAAACAGTAAGTAATGATTTTTATTCCTCATTCAAAGAAGAAATCAGGGTAATATGCATTTCTTGATTTTTCTGTCTTCAATGAGCAAGTTTGTAAGTGTGTTAAAGTTCAGGTTTCGGTCAACTAAAAAGTTTACTGAAAAGAAATGTCATGTTTAACTTTTACAGAAGATACAGGAGAGTTTGACTCCACGAAGTCTGGTTTTCTCCAACAATCTTTCTGTCTGTTTTAAACAATCTTAATCTCTATCCTTGAATTTTCATAACACCTTACATCACAAACCACACCTCTGTTCTGGTCCATCCACCAATTAGAAAGCTCTCAAATGAACCGGAAGTCGACCCATTTAAATGTGGCAACTTCCCAGTTCAACTCTCGCGGAAGGCGTCTCTCGGATGCAGCTCATGGAGAAGTGTCAAAAAAGGTCTGATGTCTGTGTCGAGTCTCTGTCGAAGAGAGACGCGACGAGATGAAAAAGAGCTTAAAGGAGTAGAGCTCTGAAGGAGTTCAGAGTTCTTGAATCCAGAATGCAGGGACGATTTTGGGAATTATAACTTCTGTTTGGATAACCTCGCACGACTCTCGAGGTATTTTAGCTGTTCTCAACGGAGACGCTGGAAGTGGCTGGAAGTAGGACTTCACGCCGAACTGATCTATCTTCAGGAAGGTAAAGTCGACCTTCACCAAAAGTGTACCGTTGGCCAAGCTGAGATCTGAAGGAGCGTGCACGTTTCTGGTCAAACAGATAAATTCCCTCACACATCTCTCTGTAAGATAAATCTCCATTTTCCATCTTTAAACTCTCCTTTCTCCTAAAATCATTACAGATATTTTAGAAATGTCTGAAGCAAAGTTCTCAATCACCGCCGTGTGATTGATGTCTGTTTCTGCTGAAAAGTGACAACAATCTCCGTATTGTTACCACTTCCTGTGAAACTAGCCATGTTATTGTTTTCATATTTTGCCAAATTAATGTAAATGTTCGATGTTAAACTTTGATTCTGCAAATAAATGACCACATTCATTTTGATGGGTCAAAGATAAATAACGTCTCTCGTTACATTTCTGTTAAACTCAATGCACACATGTACACAGTCAGAAAAATGAAGAACCCGTAAAATGTATGAATATATCCAGTATATGTCATACTACAGTCTGATTGTGTAACATCATGACCTTTGCACTTCACAACCGCCACTTTTGCTGGCCACATCAAACTGTCAGCTAAATCCTTAATGAGTTCCTCATGTTTAATTGGTTTGTTACCTGCTGTTCGAAAACCTGCTCTTTTCCACTGTGGTAACTGGACATGAACTACACCATAAGCATATGCTGAGTCTGTGTACACTGTAACCTCTTTTCCTTTGCTCATTTTCAAAGCCTCAACGACTGCCTGAATTTCAGCTTTTTGAGCTGACTGATGACCTTCTAGCTGCCCTGAGCTCAGTACCTCGTACTCATCACCATTCTGCTGTACCACAGCAAATCCTGATCTCAAAGACCCATCCTCAAGCCTGAAGCAGCAACCATCTGTGTAGAGTATATTTGAATGTGGTATGAGTTCAATCTGTAAATCAGGTCTAATGCGTTCCTCCACGTACACTTTTTGCACACAATCATGTGCCTGTGTTGTTTGCATACCATCTGCCATGTTTATGCCTTCATGCAGGAACAATAAATTCGGTTCTGATAGGATGTTGCTCATGCGTCTTTGCTTTAAGGATGTCATTGTAAAGAGCTCAGAATTAACATACGCTACTATGTTGTGTGTCGTTAGGATGTGTAGTGGGTGTCCCATGACGATGTGTGCTGTTTTTGAAACAATCCTTGCCAGACCTGCCGCTGCCTGTGTACATGTTGGATGACGCTTCTCAGTACCATCCAACAGCACACTTGCGTACATCAACACCTGTCTACCACCCCCCTTTTTCTGAAACAGAACACCATTAACAGTGTTTTCTGCTTCAGAAACATCAAGAAAAAACGGGGCGGAGTAGTCAGGCAGAGCCAAATCAGCTGCTCTGGACAAGAGTTGCTTCAGTTTAATAAACACATGCTCTGCATCTGTGTTCCACACAACTGTTGCTTTCAGGTTTCTGTTACCTTGATCTTTTACCATCTGTCTGAGTGGAGTGGTGAGTTTACTATAATCAGGTATATAGTGTCTGCTGTACCCAGTTAAACCTAAAAAGGATAACATGTCTTGTACGGTGGTGGGTTTTGGATGATGTAGTATAGACGCCCTATGTTCTGGTGAAAGTGTTGTACCATTAGCAGAGACCAACCTACCGAGGAAAGAGACCCGTGTACGAACTGCTTGAAGTTTAGATTTACTAACTTTAAAACCTGCATCATGCAGGTGAAGCAGGACAGCCTGAGTGGCTGTAAGACAGTCATGTGCTGTTTCAGAGGCTATCAGTAAATCATCAACATATTGGACCAAAGTGGTGCCTCTGGGGAGTGGAAGCTGTACAAGAATATTCTTTAAAACATGATTGAAAATGCCTGGCGATAATGCAAAACCCTGAGGCAAGCGAGTGTATCTGTACTGGCAACCGTTAAATGTGAATGAGAAAATGTCACGCAGGTCCTCTGATAAGGGCAGGCAATAAAAGGCGTTAGCCAAATCAATGCAGGTCATCCACTTCTGGTTCAGAGTCAGTTGGGTCAGTGCAACATAGGGATTTGGTACTGGTGACGTAGGTGTCTTAAGTATGGCGTTGATCGACCTAAGATCATGTACCATTCTGTACTTTCCAGTCCCCGCCTTCTCAACAGGTAGAATGGGAGTATTCCAGTCTGAATGTGAGTGTTCGAGGACCCCTGCTCTCAGCAACCCTTGGACTGTGTCAGTCAAACCTTGTTCAGCCTCAGGTCTATGAGAATACTGATACAATCATATAGGTTCGTTGTGGGTCAGTTCAAAAGAGATTGGGGGGCATTTAACATGACTTACATCCTCAGGTCCCTGAGACCAGAGAGATGCATGACGTGTATCTAACATATGAGGAACATCTGAATGGTCAGTTTTTTCTCTGCCATGGTCTCTGATCACCTCATGGTCTAGCTTACCTACATCATGAACAGCTAAGTCAATGCTATAGCAGTCGGTTGATGATGAGTAAGCGAGCTGAGGTATTTGTGTTGGGACCCAATCTGTGGCAGAGACAGCAGCCTTCACCATTGGGCCCAAGTCTTTAGCCTGATGTGTGAGAGCTAAAGCTAATGAGACATGTGGGATCGCTTCAGACGACATCATGTACCACTCCAGTTGAGATGGTGTGAGGGTGACGTGAGAAGCCACGCCTTGTGGACCTACTATAAGCCGGTCTGATATTAATGGCCACTCAGTGTCCTGCAAGTGCTGAGCAAAATGCTCCCTGTAACAATCGTCAGAATCACGGTCATAAAAGAGAGTGACATGTAAAGGATCTAGAGGTGGGACATAGGGACGCAGAGCATCAAGCCATGGCCTCCACAACAAGTAGGCAGAGTAAAGTCCAGTGTGTTCAGGTGTCTCGGGGCGCAGCAACGCCCAGTAGATGTCAGCTACTTCCTAATGTATCGGCTGTACCAAGCACTGTGATGACAAAGAGGAGGAAGAAGCAGAACAAGTCCAGGTCACACCACTTGGTAAAGTAACACGTAAACCAGTTTGTTCACACATTATTGTTGCACCAAGTTTTTTTAACAAGTCTCTTCCAAGCAGGTTGACAGGTACACGTGTGGACAGAACAAATGGATGTGTCACTGTTTGAAGTCCTGCTGTTACTACGAGAGGTTCAGTTAGAGACAGTTTTTGTTGCACCCCAGCGAAACCGATCACAGACACAATGTCCGCACTGGCATGTTCATCAAATCCCTGCTCATTGAGGGTTGAATAGGTAGCTCCAGTGTCCACGAGGAATGATAGGTCTTTATTCATGACCCTCATCTTCACCATAGGGTCTGCTCCTCCCCCTATGGTGTGATTACTCTGTGGGGTGTGTCATTGCTGGTAGTATCCACCTGGTGGCGCCCAAGGTGGATCCTGCTGGCCAGAGGTAGGTGCCGGTGGCGCCATCTGGTGGTTGGGAGCTGAGTAGTGATGTGCTCCTCCTCTTTGGGCGTTGGCCTGCTTGTGATAACAATCCCGCGCCCAATGACCTGGTTTGTGACAGTAGTGGCAGACATCTTGTGCTCTGCCTCCCTGCGTGTACCCCCGACCGAAACCTCTGCCCCGAGAACCCCCTCTTTCTCCCCACTGCCCTCTGGGCCGTCCCCGAGGATATACAACAGGAAGCGGGGGTTGGGCGGTTACAGGACACTGATAAGCAGCCTCAGAACACTGAAAAACAGTGTCAGCTTGTACCATCTGTTTTGACTCTTTTTTAGATTGAACTACATCCCTAGCCTGTTTCAATTGTAGCTTTAAGAGCTGTGTTTGCATATCTTTCAGTTCAGAGGAAGTTTTAGTCTCCTCATCAGCCACACATTGCAGATGATGAATAAGATGCCGTTCCCACTGAGCAGCATCTGCTGTGGGCAAATCAGGGTTAATTTTCATTGCCTTACTGACTGCTGCGGGTACACCATCTAGTATTGCTTGTCTAAAAAAAATACTTTTGATTTTTCCCCCTGACCATGGCAGTGTGTTCTGTCATACCAATCCTGTTTACACACATCTAAATATGCAGTGGGGTTCTGACCAGGCTTCCAGGTGAACTTAGGAACCCCTGTACCTTCTGGAAGGGGATAAGCCTGTCTGAGAGCGGCGGCAAGTCTCTGATACTGCAACAACATGCAAGTTGAGTCAGGTATGTTACGATTCCACCCAGCAGCTCTCTCTATCTCATCCATCCTAGTAGAAGTTACACACCTTCCCAACAGCGCCCTCATGTCTCCCACAGCTAAATTAATACCTTTAGTTAAGGAGTCCACTACATTCAACCACTTACTTCCTCCTTCTGTGAGGGGAGGGAGTTTGTCCACTAACGCCTGCACATCACCTAGCGCAAGAGGTTTATAACGTATCTGATTTCCTGCCTGCAGAAGGAGAAAAGAACCAGTACTTAAAGATGGATCCACGTTTTCAACAGGGATAGAAGCGTGATCTGGTGGTGGAAGAGCTGCCGACAAATCAGAAGTAATTCGTATTGCCTGTGGCCAAAAAGGATTCTGTACGCGTGTCTGGGGCGTGGCAGGCAATTGGTGAGTACAGGTGAGCGGGTTTTGAGACAACCCTGCACGATTCTTCCAACCCTGCAGACCCACGAGCACGCCCTCTCCATCCTGGGAGCTGTCAGAGGGAGATGCTGAGGGTGCAAAGAGGGAAGAAGTGTGCGAATCAGGCTGTCCTGTGGGATTAGCAGACTGACTCCACCCATCTTTAATTACCCATTGCTGCGTGTTCTTTGTGTCCCCTCCACCCTCGGTTTGGAATGGTGTACTGGTGGACTGTGTAAAACACGGCTTCATTCCTGGTGTCACAAGGGGTTTTGTTTGAACTGGGATGGGTGACTCCCCCCTCAGCTGCGAGTGGGTGTCAGTGACCTCCCCCACCTGTAACCTTCCATCTGTTATGTGATATATAGGGTACATTCCTGTGGGGGGATGTGCTGACTGATTGCCGCTTGAGTTATAAGGAGGGGGAGCTGAACTACCCACTTCCTCACTCTTTGTTTTAGGCTGCTCCACCAGTTGCTGTTTTCTCAACAAATGGGACGAACCCTGTGCCACAAAGACCAATTTCAACCACTCTTTTCTTTCATATTTAACCTCCCTCATTAACTTTCTGTATTTACCTTTCTGCAGGGCGTTCGCCTCTCTTTTTTGCTTGTCAAACTTATCCTCATCTCTCGAGCATTCTTTAATTTTATCCCACATTAAAGATATCACATCTTGTCCCTCTTGAGCATTATTTTCTATTTTTTGTAATTTTTGCACGAGAGCTTTTTTTTTTAGCTTTTTATTATATTCCAACATCTCTAATGCTTGTCTCACAATTTCAACTTGCTCCTTTACCGGTTTAAAACATTCCTGCTCGCACTTTTGTAACATGACACGCTGCGCCTCTGTGTCCATTCTCTCAGGAAATTCAGACACACACCACACCTCTTTTTTTATTGTCACTGGAAAATTCTGGAACTTTTTTAGATTCTGGAACTTTTTTCTACACATTCATACTGTGGTCTTATATTTGACAAAAACACAAACAACAAAATAAACAAACAAGATACTGACCACTTATTTCAACATTCACGTGAGTCAGACGCCAGGAATAATCACAATGGTCACCCTTGAAACTGTTGTTGTTTTTTTTTTTTTTTTAAACAAAATGTGTTGACTTCCCTTTTAATATCCTAGAAGACAGCAATATTTGTGAACCTGTGACTTCCTCTACTCACCACAGATCATAAGTTATTTTATTCAACAAATCTAATTATTAGTTCTGATTTTATTTTAATCTATTCGGTGCGTGCGTCGTATTTAATTAATTACTATTCCACCCAGTCCCACACTTACTTAATGAACTTCCAATTTTTAAGTAAGTTTAAATTAACACTGTTTTCAGTTAGACACCACCCTAACAAGTTTACAGTTCAACTTAGTCTCAGAGTTACAGGGATGACGGAGAATAAATGATTTATCCTACAACCCCACCCCCTCTGGTCCAGAGCCCCGTCGGACCCTGGTTGGCTTGACTATTGCGTGATTTATCTGGGACTGGTTTATTACTTTATCTTACTTTTATCTTATTCTTACAGTCGACGTAAACTTCTCTATTTAAAACTATTTATTTGGGAGTCACACACACTGAGCAAATTTGCCTATAAAAAGCCCAATTTTACAGATTTCGTAATCAACAGGCTCTGCTTACCTTGTCTTTATGGCGCGCCGTAGATCAGTGTGAAGGACTCGGTAACTGTTTTTCAAATCTCGGTGGGACCTCCATTTTGTTGTGTTTTTTTCTCTTATTTCTCCACCCGAGCTCTGTTACCGGTCATCCTGCAGGAGGAGTCAAGACACCCACTGAGAATACAACAAACGCACCTTCAAGTTTACGAATATTTAATAAGCAAAGAAAGTCAGAAAGTCACAAAGTCACAGATTCACAAGCATAAACAGTGGATTAGTTAAATGCAGTCATTATTTTAACATATTATTAATTGGATGCATCCATTAATCTATACGATACAACCTTATTAAGGAGGAATCTGAAGAAGACCGTCTCTCTGCTTCATCTGGCTGCCGCTTCGTCTGCTTTCGCTTCGAGCAGAAACTGCACTTTCTTTGGCTAAAAACAGGGCGTTCCTTCACATAGCAAAACTAACTTTTCACCGCGCGTTCTGAGCCTGCTGTCATGGGATTGGCCAGTTTCAATCCAATCAAAAGTGTGAGACATCGTGTTACATGATGTAAACCGGAACAGAAATCAATCTGTGGGAGCCTCTTCAAAGTAAAACAGGAAATGGGCCAATTTCAAAGTAAAACAAGAAGTGGGAGTCAGATTTCAACAAGGAACATGTAGTGAACCTAACCTGAGGTCAAAACTTAGCCTAAGGTCAAAACCCTTGACCTTAAGAACCTTGTGGGACAGAAACTGTCATTTCATTGATCTGCATCCAGAAATACAGTTTGACCCATCCTGAGACTTTCTTTCTTGAATTAATCAAGTAGAAATGACAATTCTCTATGATCATTACTATTTTACAAATGTTTTGATAATCAAATTGTGTTAGTTCAAACAATGTTTACAGGTTGAAGAGAACTACTCATTTTTATTTTACATAAACAGTAAGTAATGATTTTTATTCCTCATGCAAAGAAGAAATCAGGTTAATATGCATTTCTTGATTTTTCTGTCTTCAATGAGCAAGTTTGTAAGTGTGTTAAAGTTCAGACTTCGGTCAACTAAAAAGTTTACTGAAAAGAAATGTCATGTTTAACTTTTACAGCAGATACTAGGAGGAGAGACTCCACGAAGTCTGAAGTTCTCCAACAATCTTTCTGTCTGTTTTAAACAAACTTAATCTCTGTCCTTGACTTTCCATAACACCTTACATCACAAACCACACCTCTGTTCTGGTCCATCCACGAATCAGAAAGCTCTCAAATGAACCGGAAGTCGAACCCATTTAAATGTGGCAACTTCCCAGTTCTCTAAGAGAAGTGTCGTCTAAAAGTTCCGTTGTCGTGTCGAGACGAGACGTGATGAGATGAGTAGAGCTTTGAAAGAGTTGGAGACGTAAAGAGTTCAGAGTTCTTGGATGCAAACGCATTCAAGATGATCCAGAGACGATTTTGGGGATTATAACTTCTGTTTGGATAACCTCACACGACTCCTAAGGGTTTGGCTGTCCTCACGGAGACGCTGAAAGAGTCAGAAGGAGAACTCTACACCGACGCTGATTATCATCTGCCAGGTAAAAGTTCTATTTCGACCAAGCGTACCGTTGGCCAAGCTTATTCTCCAAAGAGCGTGTTGTTCTGGTACCACAGATAAATTCCCTCACACATCTCTCTGTAAGATAAATCTCCATTTTCCATCTTAAACTCTCCTTTCTCCTAAAAATTAATCCAGATGTTTTCATTAATGTCTGTGGTGATGCAACGGAAAATCATGGCCGTATGATTTTCCTGATTGTAAAACTGATTAAGTCATGTCTGCCGTTTTAGCTGAAAAGTGAAAACAATCGCCGTATTGTTCTCACTTCCTGTAAAACTATGCTGTTGTTATTTTCATATTTTGCCAAATTAATGTAAATGTTTGATGTTAAACTTTGATTCTGTAAATAAATGACCGCATTCATTTTGATGGGTCAAAGATAAATAACGTCTCTCGTTACATTTCTGTTAAATTCAATGCACGACATTTACACAGTCAGAAAAATGAAGAACCCGTGAAATGTATGAATATATCCAGTATATGTCATACTACAAACACAATCTTATTTCACAACAATATCTAAATTCCTTTGAAAAAACAAAACTCCACGTATTAGCTTAAAAGCATTACAGAAATCTAAAGATACCGGAGGATTAGAACTTCCCAACTTCTATCACTACTATTTAGCCAATAGGTTACAATATATCTCAAAGTGGTTAAATCCGAATACATTAGATGAAACTTGGATAGACATAGAACAAACTTTATGCAATAATATTAAGATTTCAGATCTACCGTTTATTAGCACAAATATAAAAAGACATGTTTGCTTTAAAAGCATCAGTATTAGCTCTTCTCTGACAGCATGGTGGGAGTATTTGAAAATGACAAAATCTTCACTACTCCCCTGTAGACATACACCCATCTGGAACAATCCTGACATCCTACAAGAAAATAATATGTTAAATTTCCCAGGTTGGAGAGTCAAGGGAATTGAACGTCTGGAACACATATATGAAGGTGTAGACTTTATTCCATTTAATAATTTAATAATACAATTTGACATTGAAAATAAATACTTCTTAGAATATCAACAAATTAAGTCTATCATAAAAAAGAAATTTAAGCTTAATAAAACTTTGTTAGAAACACCAATATGTGTGTTAGAGTTCCTTAATCTTAAATCCCCCAAATTATTATCTAAAATATACAAGAAATTGTCTAGAATCAATGACTCCATAATGCTACCTGTTGCAAAATGGGAGTCAGATTTATCAATTAATTTTGACCAAAACACCTGGTCTCAAATATGTTTAAGAACATTTAAAATGACTAAAATCTCCAACTTACAATTAATACAGTATAAAGTTCTTTATAGAGTACATTATACAGGTCAGCGAATGTTTAGGATGGGATTTACATCATCTAACAACTGCTCACAGTGCACAGGCAATATTCCTGATGATTATATCCATGCACTCTGGTTCTGCCCACCCGTTCAGAGGTTCTGGGTCCAGGTTTGTGAAGACTTGTCTAAATGTCTGAAATGTAATATTCCACTCTCTCCGTCTGTTTGCTTATTGGCTATCTTGGAAGATGTTACCCTGGAAAAAAATACATGTCGCATGATTTTCACTGCCTTATGCATCGCAAAGAAAACCATACTCCTGAATTGGAAAAATAAAAATAATCTCAGCATTAATCAGTATAAAAATCTTCTGTTAGATCATATTAGTCTTGAAACAGCATCTGCCGACACATTGGATCAATCTCTGTGGGCTCCTTTGATCAGCTCCGTTACATAGTGAGGGTGGGTAGTCTGGGATCTGACCTTGTGCGGCCTTGGGGTTGATGTGGAGGCGGGTGTATGGGTTTGGGGCCCCGGGGGGGTTGCCGGGGGCTGGGCTCTTGGGGGTACCTGGGCAGGGGGGCACTGCTTTCCCTCTGGGGAGGGCCTGGGTGGTTCTGGGGGATGTCTGCTGGTGGCTGCATGCAGGCCCTCAGGTGGTCTGTGGCGGCGGTCGTGGGTCACCGATCTGGTAGCCTGGCTGTGCTGGTGTGGGTTCGGGGTGGGCACGGGGGCTTGGGGTTCTGGCGGCTTGTCGCCCCCGGGCTTGGGCCTGTGGGGTTCGGGGATCTTGGGCTCTGGCGGGCGGGTTGCCGGGCTCTGGGCCAGCTTGCGCTCTGGTGCCCGGTTCTGGGCGGGGGCCTTCGGCTCGCTGGTGGGTTGTGGGTTCATGGGCTGGGGGGTTGGGTGTTTGGGGGCGTGACCAGTGGCCCCTAAGAGGGGGTAGTTTGACCCAGCCTAGGTGTCTAGTGTGCTATGTGTTTTGAGAGATGTCCGAATGAGGGGTGGGTGTAGTATTTCTTCTGGGGTGGGGATGGGGTGGATGTCCTTGGGGGCGGCCCGGGACTGTGCATGGCCGGCTGGCTGGCCCCTTTCCTGTGGTGGGGGCTCGCTCCCGGTGCTTCCTGGCACTGTCGGCGGTTGGGCGGGCGCTCTTGGCCGGGTCGTCCTGGTGGGGTTTGGCTCCATTTGGTAGCGGGCTGACTGCGGTTTGTGGGGGGTCCTGGTGGCCCTCAGGTGTGTAGGCTACTGGTGCAGCTTCTGGCGGCCCTCGGGGCTCTGTCCCTCTCTGGTCTGGAGCTCAGCGGGCCTGGCGGTCGGTCCAGATGGAGAGGTGTCTTGGCCTCAATCCCTGGGTGGACCTTGGGGAGCTGGGGGGGGGGGGCTGTTGGGTCAGTGTGGGAGCCGACTCCCTGTGGGAGCATTTGCTCTCACAGTTATTTCTCCCCATCCCTCACCATGCACCTCCACCCTCTTCATTTCAATTCCATACATTTAGGGTTGTTTGGGCTCGGGTGTACTGAAACAATTTTACATCTTTGTTGACCATAGCCACCTGGGACCCAATTTTATTGTACACCTTAGACATTCATTCATAACATCCTCATGACATTCATATATAGGAACTTGAGGTGGGCACATGGCTATGGGTGGTGGGATGACCTCACTCTCACCCCCTGTGCCTGTGCTCACTTACAATGGTTCCATTTAGACACTAGGGTTTGGATAGAGTTGGGGTGGAGGGGAAACTGGCACCATGCCAGCCTTTGCTCCTTCTTCTTTCCTTTTTAATGGCACTATACAACAACACACATCAACAGCACATCTAGGGGTGGGGGTGTATGTGTCGGGGTCTTATTATTATTATTATTATTTTTTTTTTCCTCTTCCTACCCACCTAGTTCCCTGACTGCCATTCCGGGGGTGGGGTCCGGGAGAAGGGCAGGCCGTCGGGTGTTGACCAGGACTATGTGGGGGTTCAGGGTCTGGGGGTTGCCATGGGCGGTGCTGGCGCTGTGCTCTCCCTGGGGTTGTTTGGACCCCCTGAGCTTGGCTCTTGGGTGCCATGGTTGGCCCGCTGGCCGGGGTGGCTGCCGGGGCCTGGCGGGCGGTCGGCTGGGGGTGCGTGCTTGGTTGTTGGCGGTGTGTGGGGGTGGTCGGTGGCGTGTCCTCTTCATGGTGGGGGGGTGTCCTGTCGGCGGGGCATGGCCTGGGCCAGGTCTGGGGTATTGGCTCTTCTCCGCTCAAGAATGAATGGGTTTACCTCTTGGGTTTGGGCATGGGCTGCCCCCTGTAGAGGGCGGGTACATGTCTTGGACCTGGGGGGTATAGAGTGTGTATCGGGAATAAGAATGAAATGTATCGTTATTGTATGTCTTTGAGTGAATGAATGTGAGATTGAGGTTGGGATTGTGTGATTGTGTCTGTGTATGAATGGGTATTTGTTAGGCTGAGACTCGGACTGCCCCCTCTTTGATACAACTGGGGGTGCTTGGCATCGCGCCCCTATCGCGCGGCCCCCTGGTGGGGTGTGCCCTTGCCTGCCGGCGCGCTTGGGGCCCTTGGTATCGGGGGCTGGGCGCTTGGGCGTGAGTCGGCTCGGCCTGGTGTCTGCCTGGTGGGGCTCAGGTCCTCTGGCCCTGTCAGGCCTTGGCCTGGGTGGTGTGGGTCCTCGGTGCCCGGGCCTCGGTGCCTGGACCTGGACCTACATCGGTGCGGCGGGTGCCGACGGAGGCCTATGAGTTTGTCGCTGTTGGCCCCGGGGGGTCACTGTATGTGGTTGCTGGTGGGGATCTTCCGGTTCTCCCCTGTGGTCCGTTCTGGGGGGTGGGTGAGTGGTTCGTCCTGTGTGGGTGGCTCTGGGGGCTCCGCGGTCGGGGTCCCTCCTGGGGTCTTGGGCTCTGGTCCCCCCTTTTTCGTCTGCCTCTGGTCTTGGGGGTCGGGTCTCTGCTGCTTCACAGTTACTAATAAATGTTCTATTAGAGAAGCCTTATACACTTATGCATGCTCACAACCACACACAAATAGAAGCAGGGATGCTTATGTAGGCTTTAGATGTAGATATATAGATATGTATGTGAGTGTATATTCATGTGTATGTATGTATGTATGTATATAGGTGTAGGTATGGGTATATATATTTATGGAAACTTACTGCAAAGCCATGAATATTTTAAGTTCTTTATACATATGTATTTTGTTGCTGTGTTTTGTCATGTTCTTTGCAGGTGAACAGACAGTGGCCGGGTGTTTTGACGTGTGCTCTATTTGTATATATTTCTTATATTTTGGAGTCTTACTTTGTCTTTTCTTTCTTTCTATCCTATTAAAAAAAAAAAAAAAAAAAAAAAACCTACACTAGATAGTCACTATAATAAATATTTCATAATAATGGTGTGGAGAGGATGGCTGTAAGGGGAGAAGGGAGGCCATCACAAAAAAAAAAAAAAAAAGAAGAAACCAATTTTGCATTTTCACAAATTCTGACCGTATTAACTCCAGCATTTGTTCTGTATCATCACCTTTACAAATAAATGTGCCATCTGCAAATAAAATACATGTAAAAAAGTCTGACACATTAGCCAAGTTATTCACATACAAATTAAATAACCTGGGTCCAAGTACAAAGCCTTGAGGCACTCCACATGTGATATTACTAAATTTAGATCGTATGTTAGTTATTGGAAGATAGAAAACAATTAGTTCAAATACATATTTATCCACTTTTTTGCTGTCCCTCTAATACCATATTTATATAGTTTCTCAAGAAGAATTCCATGATCTATAGTATCAAATGCCTTCCTTAAATCAACATAAATACTAATACAAATTTTCTTTTGATCAACTGTATTTGTTATATGATCCACCAATTCAACAAGTGCCATTGATGTGGAATTATTTTTTCTAAATCCATATTGACTGTTACTTAGTGTGTTTTGTTTGTCAATGAATCGATCCAATCTGATCCCAAATAGTTTCTCCAAATTCTTTGAAAATAGTGGCAACGGTGATATTGGTCTATAATTATTAAAGTCACATTTATCCCCATTTTAAAAAAGTGGAACCACTTTGGCTGTGTTCATATTATTTGGAAATATTCCTGATTTGAATGACAGATTACAGATGTGTACAAACGGCTCAATGACATAACTCATTATGTTTTTTACAAACATCATATCCATGTTAACCCAATCCTTTGATCGTTTATCTGCAAGCTCATTTACAACATCCATTACCTCTTCTTTGTTAGTTCCCTCCAAAATGATACTATTAGTACAACTTGTAATTTTGTGATTCACGTTTATATCTACTATAGGTATTTTGTTTGCAAGGCTTGGGCCAACATTTACAAAATAATTAATAAACTAATTTACAATCACATTTTGGTCATGGATATTATTACCATCCTTTAAAAAATATTGTGGAATACTTGATTTGGATTCATGATTATTTAGAACACTATTCATTATTTGCCATGTTGTTCTCATATTCCCATTACTTTTGTCTAATAAATGACTATAATATTCCTTCTTATGCTTTCTTATGATCCAAACCAGTTTATTTTTATACTTTTTGTACCTTTCTTCTGCTTCTTATGTTTTCAGTTTCAAGAAGCACGAGTATAAATTGTTCTTTTTTTTACAAGCATTTTTCAACCTATTTGTCATCCATGGTTTATCAACAGTATTTCGTTTTGTATAATTTTTTTGCACACAATGTTTTTTGTACAATGTTACCAAGGTATTCATAAATACATCATATGCTACGTTAACATCATCAACATCCGTGAGATTTTCTACTATAACCGACATTTTGTCTATTTTTTTACACGTTATTTTTTTATTTATAAATAGAGCAACTCCACCAACTCGTTTATTTATTTTTTTGTTCATACCCTTCAATGTTAACACTGGTTATATTTTCATCATTAGACCATGTTTCTGAGACAGCTATTATACTGAATGTCCTGTGTAATTGTTTTAAATAATGTTATATTTAATAAATTTGCACTTAAACTTCTACTATTAATATGAATAATTGAAAGGTCATCTACTGTCCTGTTGATATTGTTAAATTGCTCTTCATTATAATATTCACATTCTTTGATTACTGGAAAGAAATTTGAACAAAACTGATCATCTACATCGTATATTTTAAGTTCAGATTCTTGATCTGTATTCATGTCTTAGTGTTTGTATTCATTTACATCCATATTTTATTAATTGCATATGTACCAAGTTGTTCCATTTTACTTTTCAATTTATTCCCTAACTAATTCATCTAAATTTCTCTAAATCCTTCAGTTCCTTTATCATTTTAGCTTGTGATCCTTCATTAACCTTAACCCAGATGTTTCCATTTTTTGTCCATATTGCCACTGTTTTTTTTTTGTTTCCTCAACAACCTTGCCTCACGGGCGATGTTATCATTTTTTTGGGTTAAATGCTCATTTATGTACACATTTGTCCCTTTCAGTTTTCTTGCTTGTACCATTAGATTGTTTCTTGCTTTTCTACTGATGAACTTGATGACAATGGGTGGTTTATTCTTATTTGATTTAGTTGGTAAGGTGTGACAAGTTGATACGGTCTCAGGTGTAATATCAATGTTCCTTTCTTTCAAAAAAGTCACCACTTGTTGCTTCAACGTGATCAGTTGTTCCTAAGGAGCATCTTCTGAGTTGTCCCCACCTGCCACTGCTTGAGCATAGTTTCTGGGTTTCACCTCAAGTCCAGTGATTAATAAATCCTCCCTTCGTGTGTATTGTTCCAGTTCATCCACCTTTTTCTCAAGTTCAGAAATTTTAACATCTCTATCTCTTAGTGCAACTTTCAGCTGTTTAATCTACTCAACTAAACTGATCAATAGTTCTTGACGTTTAGCCAGCTCTGACAGTTCAGCACTCATGAAATTGAGAGATTTTTTTATCTCCTCCATGTTGTCTGTATTTATTTCTCCAGACTCCAACCCTGTTACCTGCTTACCACGTCTCTGCATGGCTCACCCAAACTGTCCCGTCCCACCCGGCGGCAGCAGGTCCAGGAGACTCCCTTCAAAGACCCCTCCACTGGTAGTTGGAGACACGCTGCGGCGGCGACGGCCCGAGTCCTCGACAAGCTGCAGCGGCCGGTCCACCAGCGTGTTGCAGCGGCCGTCACCCTGCGTGCAGCCACGGTCGTGACTTGGCGCGTGGGTGCGGTCATCACCTGGCGTGTGGCCGTTGTCGTCACTCGGTGCGTGGTTGCTTACCTCCAACATGCAGCCTCCACTGTAGAAAATGGCAGCAAACTTTTAACAAGTTTGTGACTGTCCTGTGGCCCCCACCTCACTTTTCTTTTGTCTGTCCTCCTCACATCAGGGTCAGAACCTCTTGTGAGGAGAGCATAAACAGTGAACATTAGGTGAACTATTTAACCAGCCGACCAGATGGATGAGCACATGTTTACAAGCTAAGCTTTATCTGTTACTGTCAATCTTTAGATAGCTTCTGATTTTACCTAGCTACATGGATACCCATAAAATAAATTTACACACTAATATTTTAAAGTTAACGTTATATGGATTCTAGTTTAATTCACCGCGATGCACGTGTTAAGTAGCAGTAACGTTAACAAACGTAAACTTACCAGCTGAAATCCCAGATACAGCTCCGTCCTTTGAGTACTTTGATGAAGAGGAGTCCGGTCATTGAGATAATGAATCAGGCCGTTCAACACTCACAGGCTGGCTTTAATGCTGAGGAGGGTGGAGGCTGCTGTCCTTCTCTCTCCTTGCAGAAAAACCCAAAGCAACTTTCTGCTCATAAATTGAAGCCATTTGGCAACACACACGTTGCACACGTGAACCCCATCTGTGGGCATAACCAGCACCTTTGACATACATTATACATAGATTAGGTACGGCAGCTCTATACAGCTCTGGGTGTAAACACGTACTCTGTCATATGTCTGGTGTTTTACCTGCCTGCGTGCTGAAACCACGTGACACGTTACAGCCAATACCAAAACTTGACACCGAAAAAAGAGTGACGTTTCAATCCATACACCGACCAGTGCAGTTCGGTCGGTGCTATAAAATAACCTTGATTCGGTACTCAGCCCTTGTTGCAAGGTCTTTTTTTTTTTACATCTTTTACACCGTTTCCCAGCCAGGACATTGTGTGAGACATGATTTTTTTTTTTGGCTTCCTCCACCCTTGTGTTCTCTTCTTCTCATCTGTCTATATGTTGTATGTAACAGGTCTGTCTTGTAAATGAGTCTTTGAGGCTCAGTGGGGACTAACCTGTATGAATAAAGGTCTGATAAGAATAAAAAAAAGTTAAGTCTCGTCCTCTGAACATTCAAAAAACAAAACAAACAAAACAAAACAAACAAAAAAAAAGTAGAAACGTTTCGTCCAAAAGACTCCCTCAGTCTGAGGTGATATATTCAACTCAGTCTTATAAATAGCACCTTCTCGTAGTGGATCAACCAGTTTGCTGCTTATAATTATATACACATCATCTCTATCATTTTTACTGTAGTTAAATCGTTGTCATTGTTTCCTGTTATTCTTGTCTGTACTTTATATGTTCTGTCTGGAGCAGGTCTCTTGTAAATGAGTCCTTGTGGCTCAAAGAAGCCAACCTGTATAAATAAAAGGTTGAATAAATCATTATGTATTTATTTATATTCATTCAACCTTTATTGATACAGGTTAGTCCCACTGAGCCAATAGGACTCATTTACAAGAGAGACCTGAATTTTAACAAAGAGTGATGACAACAGTGGATAACAAACTGTTTTTAATTGTAAAACAAACAAAAAATAAAAAACCTTAAATTTGTCTGAATCATTTGTGAATGTCTGTTGTTGTTGTTGTTGTTGTTGTTGTTGTTGTTGTTATCAGTGTCTTATTATCTTGTGCTCTGGTCCAGTGTCTTCATGGACGATGTGTGTGAGGGTGGACATGTTTGGAGGTTGCTGTGTTGAAGCTCCATGGATCAGCCTCTCTGCAGCTCTCAGCACCTTCACTGAGCCTTGAGGGAATCACTGAGCTGCTCTTGTTCTTCACAGGTAGAAGGTGGGAGCTCTCGTCAAATGATGATCTCCAGCATCATCTTGTTCATGCCAGGCTTTTCATCCACTGACCACACACACCTGGAAACATCAGGGGGACCAGTAGCTGTTTAACACATCTGGAAAGAAACCAGTGAGAGTTTAAAATGACCATGACCATCATGATATGATGTTATGTGGGGGAGTGGTGGCACAGAGGTAAGAAGATGGGCCTGTGATCGGAAAGTCGCAGGTTCAACTCCCGGTACCGTCAACATCAAAATGTGGGTGGAAAAGGTGAAGCACCCACAGCTGCCTCCACCCTCATTGGCACCACTCTGGGCCCCTGAGCAAGGCACTTAACCCCCACCATCTGCTCCTAAACAGGTCTCTCTAGAACACAGGTGGGTGCCGGTACAGTTAACGGGTGTATTCACATGTGGGTGCCGGTACAGTT
>NC_056519.1:32261388-32261503 GCF_014905685.2 Nematolebias whitei
TTCACATGTGGGTGCTGGTACAGTTAACGGGTGTATTCACATGTGGGCGCCGGTACAGTTAACGGGTGTATTCACATGTGGGTGCCGGTACAGTTAACGGGTGTATTCACATGTG
>NC_056519.1:32261603-32266431 GCF_014905685.2 Nematolebias whitei
CAGGTGGGCGCCGGTACAGGTAACGGGTGTATTCACAGGTGGGCACCAGTACAGTTAACTGGTGTATTCCCAGGTGGGCGCCGGTACAGTTAACTGGTGTATTCACAGGTGGGCGCCGGTACAGTTAACGGGTGTATTCACATGTAGGCGACGATACAGTTACCGGCGCCCACATGTGAATACACCCGTTAACTGTACCGGCGGCGCAATTCTAGAACTATTCTAGAACTAATTAATTAGAACTAATTCTATTCTTCATAAACTGGTTAAAAATATTATACAGTTCCCCATCAGCATGCATTAGGACAAATAATCAAATATCTGCTAGCTTTCTTCTGCAAGGGGGCACGAGGCAGGGATGTCCACTCTCCCCCTCACTGTTTGCTATTTTTATCAAACCGCTAGCTGCAGCAATCAGGCAAACTACAGATTAAAGGCTATTAAAGGCATAAAATGCAAGAACATAGAGCACAAAATCAGTCTATATGCTGATGATGTGTTGCTCTTCCTCCAGCATTCACAAACCTCCCTCTCTCAGGTTATTGGATTGATAAACTCTTTTTCAAGAGTTTCAGATTACTCTATAAACTGGATAAAATCCACAGTTCTACCAATTAATTGCTATTTCAACAATGCACTTACTACACAACTGCAGTCAGGGAATATTACGTACTTGGGTATCAAAGTCTCTCATAGACTGGCAGATTTAACAAAACTAAACCACATCCCACTTTTAAAGAAAATTGAGGATGATCTTTCTAGATGGAAATCTCTACCCTTGTCTCTCATAGGAAGACTTGCTTAAAAAAAATGATGGTTTTCCCTAAAATAAACTATCTATTCTCAATGATTCCAAATAAACCATCATCTGACTGGTTTAGATCCCTGGACTCCTCCATCTCTAAATTTCTCTGGAAAGATAAACCCCCACGTATTAAACTAAAAACACTACAGAAGACCAAAGATAAAGGAGGACTAGAGCTACCCAACTTTTATTATTATTTTCTAGCCAACAGACTAGAATACATCTCAAGATGGATAAAACACACACCCCTTGATGAACCTTGGCTAGACGTAGAACAGACACTTTGCAATAATATAATGATCTCGGACCTTCCATTCATTAGCTCAAACATAAAACGACAGGAATGCTTTAAAAGCATCAATATCAGCTCCTCTCTGACAGCTTGGTGGGAGTTTCTTAAAATGACAGAGTCTTCACTAATCCCATGTAAACGTACACCCATCTGGAACAACCCTGACATCCTACAACAGAATAAGATGATAAACTTCCCAGGTTGGAGGTGTAAAGGAATAGAATATTTGGAACATATATATGAGGATGTGAACTATATGCCATTTAACAGATTAATAACACAATATGGGATTGATGAGAATACATTTTTAGAATATCAACAAATTAAATCTATAACAAAAAATAAATTTAACCTTAATAACACTAGAATTGAAATACCAACAAGTGTATTAGAATTCCTAAATCTTAACCCTCCCAAATTACTATCTAAGGTTTACCGGACACTTATTAAAATAGATGAATCAATATCCCGTCCCATTGTAAAATGGGAGACAGACTTGTCAGTCAACTTTGACCAAAACTTCTGGTCTCTGATATGTCTAAGAACTTTAAAGATGATTAAAAAACCCAATTTACAATTAATACAATACAAAATCCTTCATAGAGTACACTACACAGGTCAACGGATGTTCAGGATGGGTTTGGCATCATCTAATGTTTGCTCACAGTGTACAGACAATATTCCTGACAATTACATCCACGCATTTTGGTTCTGTCCACCTGTTCAGAGGTTTTGGTGCCAGATATGTGAAGACTTATCAAAGTGTCTGAGATGTAATATTCCACTCTCTCCGTCAGTTTGCTTATTGGGCCACTTAGATGATGTCACCTTGGAGACAAAGTCAATTCACATGATTTTTACTGCTTTATGTATAGCAAAAAAAAACTATACTCAAATTGGAAAAATAAAAATACTCAGTATCAAACAGTATAAAGACCTTTTGTTGGATTACATCAGTCTTAAGACAGCCTGTACCTCCACATCAGAACAATCTCTCTGGGCTTCTTTGATTGGCTTCAACCCGTAGTGGAGGTGGGTAAACCCCTTTGATTTCGTCCCGTGGGACATTGTGGTTGATGTGGGGGGGTATCGGGGCTGGGGGCATGGGGGGGTCGTGGGCCCGGGGCAATGGCGCTCAACTGGGGAGATGGCTTTGGTGGTTCTGGGCGTTGACCTCTGCTGGCTGCATGCAGGCCTCTGGGCGGTCTGTGCCGGCGGGCGCAGGTTCCTGGCCTGGTGGCCTGGCTGCTCCTGGGTGGGTTTGGGGTGGGCACGGGTTCGAGGTTCTGGGGGAGTGTCGCTCCCGGGCTGGGGTCCCGGCTTGATCCGGGGGTCTCGGGTCTTGGCGGGTATGTTGTCAGGGTCTTGGGCCGGTGCATGCGCCGGCGCCTGGCCCTGGCCTGGGGTTCCTTGGTGCGCTGGTGGGCTTTGGGGCCTCTGCCGTGGGGGGACGGGTGGACTCAGCCTGGGTGTCTTCCTACCTGGCTGTAGCTACGGTCTGGTGCTTGGCTGGGGTTCTGGGCTGTGGGTGGGGGGGCTTTTGCTCAGGTGGCTCTGCACTGCTGGCCCGGGGGTGTCTGGGCATGTTAGACGTGTGCCCTCCCTTGCATGGGGTGCTCTCATTGTGGGTGTTGCTGTGGTGGACTGGTCGGTCCTTTTTTGGGGGTGGGGGTGCGCTCTTGGTCATCGTGGTTCACTGTCTGCGGCTGTTCAGGCACTCCTGGCTGATTGTCGATGCTGGAGTTTGGTGGCTTCTTTGGTTGGGGGGCTGGGTGTTGAGCTGGGGATCGGGTTGGGGGTCTGGATGATCTCGGGAGAGCTTGGGTCGCTGGCCCGGGTTCTGGTTGGTCCTCGGGGCTATGTGCCGGTCTGTGGCCTGGGTCCCTGGTGGTGCGGCTGCCTCCTGCTCCTGGATGAATGCACTGGAGCCTCCCTCCCCTTGTGGATCTCGGAGAATGGGGGTGCCTATTGGGGTCAGTGGGGGAGCTGGCCCCCTGGGAGGGCACTGCCACCTCAGTTGTTCCTCCCCATCCTGACGTCTTCCTCCACCCACTCTATCACACCACCACTCAATCAGGGCCTTGGGGTTCTGGTGCACTACTGAGCTGCGGGGAGGATCCTCCATCTCCGTGGTTCATGGAGACCTGGGCCCCAATTTTATCAAACAACCTAGACACTCGCATATAACATTCTCACGACACATGCATATATAGGGTCTGGAGTGGGCACATGGTGGCATATAGGGGGTGGGATGTGTAATCATTCTCACCTCTGGGACCTTGGGGGTGGGGCTGGTGCTCCGGTTCTCCCTGGATTGTTTGGATCCTTTTATCAGGGTTCCTGGTTCTGATGGCCAGCCCTTTGGCTGGAGTGGCTGCCGGGTTCTGGCGGGAGGTCAGCTGTGGTTGTGTGTGTGTGGTCGTTGGTAGTGCATGGTGGCAGTAGGGGGCGTGGCTTCACTTCGACGGAGTGCTGGCTGGTCGGCCTGATGTGACATTCACGGTGCGGGGTGCTGTGTGTGTGGGTGTGGGAGGGGGGTGCATGGGTGGCATGCCGGGGCTTCTCCGGGCCTGTGGTGTGGGGCTTTAGGGATGCATTGGTGCGCTGGGCCGGTCTTCCTCAGCTGCTGCTCCCTGCTACTCTGGCCTCCGGCCTGGGGCTGGCTTGCGGTCACTGTTGGGCAGGTGGGGCGCATGGACGGCCCAACAGAGGCTCTGTCGGGCTGTCTCTGTGTGACTGTTTGTCTCAGGTTGGGTTTTGGGTGGCCCCCCTCTCTTGGACCAGTTTTGGCCCCCCATTTAGTGGGTCGTGCTCCCCCCCGGTGGTGGGCCCCCCTGCCGCCGGTGCATTGGCGGCTCTCAGCAGCTGGGGTTGGGTGGTGGGGTGTGTGCAGGCCCACCCTGGTGGCTGCCTGCGGGGGCCTGGTTGCCCTGGCTCTGTCGGACCTCTGTTGGGGGGTGGTATGACCTCAGGACTTGGGGCTTGGTGTCCATGGCCGGATCCACTCTGGAGGGGCAGTTTGCTGGCGGGGCCTGTTGACTCGTCGCTATGGCCTCCTGGGGGTTTCTGCATTGTGGTTGCTGGGGATCACCCGGGGCTTCCCTTTGCTTCTCTCTCTGGGGGGTGCGGGTGTCCCTGTTGGGGGACTACCGGAGTTCCGGGCTTGGGGGCCGCTGTGTGTCTGTGGTTCCGGGCTTCCCTGTGTTACCTTCGTGTCCTACGGGGACGGGTTTATGGGTCCCCACATCCACTATTGAACATTTTTATGAGAAACCTTATAGTGATAAGCATGCTCACACAGGTGTATAGATTCAGGTGTTTATCAGATACACACTCAGTTGGGTTGTGGTGACCATCAAATATATATTGTATTACCATGTACTGTATAAAATACATTCTAATGATGTTATAAGTATCATTATATAAGTTGTTTGTTGTTGTGGTTTCTCGGTTTTGTCGGGTTTTTTTTCTTTCCGCAGGTCTAGAGGCAGACTTCAATGATGTTGATTTGTGTTCTCTTTATCCCTCTCTCTCCCCTATTCCTATCTCCTTCTTTACATTTTAACTCTTCTCTCACTTTTCTGCTTTGTTATCTTCTTTGTTTTCCGTCCCCGTGTCCATTACATCTGAAACAAACCCAAAGCATATTCTAATAAAATTTAATTTATATATCAAGTGGAGCATTAAGGCCAGCCATAATGCTCTGCTTGTGAAAGTAAATCTGTCGGGCA
>NC_056519.1:32266531-32268160 GCF_014905685.2 Nematolebias whitei
ACGTGTCGTGGAGGAGGATCAGGTGTTCACTTTGGTTGAAAAAAAAAAGATGCAAGCAAGATCTGAGTGCAGAGTGACTTTTGGCATGCTACCACAGGGAAACCATCCCAGTGGTACCTTGGATGTCAGATTAGAATTGTGTGGAAACCCCACTGTGTAACATGTGTGGGAACTGTACATGCTAAACCAGATGAAGAAAAAAAAGGAGAACGAAGTTTGATTTTTACTGCCAATTAAGGAGAAGGAGGAGACGTGCTTCGTTGGCAGTTACTCAAGAAGGGTTCTGGATACCATCAGTTGTCATGACTCAAGAAGAAACGGTCAAAATACTGATAAAAGAAATAAACTTGCAGCTAAAGATGTGGGGGAGCACAGAAAAAAGTGCTCTCCAACATAATTGAAGCTTTGAACTTGTTTTCCTGTGTACCTTGCAGTTTTTTTTTTGTACAGCTGCAGGAGGAGCCCTGCCAGAGGGTGGTGTCACTACATCGAATCATCATAAGTGGAGGAGAGTATGGAACATTTAAAACCTGAATTGACAAAATGTAATGAAGGCAACCACAGTTATGCAAATATCACATTTTGCCTTTAATAACTGTACAAGGACACTGGTTTTAAAAAAATATATATAAAAGTACAGGGTGAGTGGTTTGAGCCACAGACAAATCTCACATATAACATGCAACTATGTGAGACAGCTGATAAAAGAGTGATATGTATGTTGAAACTAATCATGTTAACCCATGTTTAACCAGAGACAAGGTATTGTGTGATTAGACTCATGAACTAGGTTAGAGCAACAATAAAAAGTACCTAAGGTGCCTTTCTCTGGATGTGTGTGTGGTGTACATCTGTGAACTCGGAACAACCAGACTTATCGTTTGACTAATTATAGCTCTGAATCTCGTCTTACTCCATGGCGAGTCTCTCTGGATCATTTAAAATGCGCATTGAATGAGTCCATAGAGTTGACTGAAATGATCAAGTCTCATAAGTCTAAACGTGTCTGATCTAACAGTGCCCACCTGCATGGCTCAAAGAAAGGTTTTTACATATGGCTAAAACTAATAGTATAGGCGTCGGCTCACCACTGGTGGGATATATTCACAGGAATATTATCTACGGCGCAAAATATATGCAGTATCCCTTTTGTTTGTTTAGTGAAAAGAAGAATAACTAGTTTGATCTATGTATCTCTGTATTAACTTTGTGTATTTTGGAACTTGTTTTTATATTAGGAGGGTTTAAAAAGAATTAATCAGGAAGTTTATAATACAGCTGGTACATGGTTTGGTAGGAAAAAAAAAAAAAAAAAAAAAACTATAATCTGAACACCTACCAGGTGTTTTGATTTACAATGATCGTGTCAGTGGGAATGTAATAAATCAAAACGTTCCAGGGGTTTGAAACTAGTAACTGTGTGAGTGAGTTTATTTAGGATAAAGTCCCAGAACAATTTAGAACTCGACCATTCAGAGGTCGGAGATCGTTTAGAGTTCAACTTAAAGGGATGGCATTTTCAAAACTAAAAAGTTGTATTGTGGAATTATGTTTTAAATGTCATAAAGGCAAAAGGGTGGAATGATATGAAAATATGTTTTACAAGGTGTTAAGTTGCCTTTATGCCTA
>NC_056519.1:32268260-32270606 GCF_014905685.2 Nematolebias whitei
CCCTTAAGATTATAACAACTTTGTCTTTTAACAAAATTTCTTTGGATATTTAATGGTAATGTGTTATTTTGAGCCCTATACATAACTGATAAAATACTATAATCTACCAAATCATGGAACTTCAATAACTTCAGTTGATAAAATAATGTGCTTGATGGGTGACTGTAATGCTTTCTGGTGATAATTCTTACAGCTCTTTTCTGTAAAATAAAAATAGGCTTTGTAAATGTTTTACACGCTTTCCCCAAACATCAATGCAGTAGATTAAATGTGGAACAATGATTGTGTTATACAACATGTACAGAGCTTTATCATTTAATAATTCCCTGACAGTACTGCAATAGATTTAGCTATTTTTGTTCTTACAGAATTGATGTGATTTTTCCATGTTAGCTGTTCATCAATGATTACACCCAAAAATTTCATCTCATTAACTCTACAAATCTCAACACCCTCAATTCTAAATGGATCATCAACAGTTCTCTTTTTGTTACTAAATATCATGTAATTAGTTTTATCTAAATTTAATGACAATTTATTAAGTTTAAACCAAGTTTGTATTTTATCAAATTCTGTCTTCATCAATTCCAACATCCGTTTTACATCTTTACCCAAACAAAAAATGTGGTGTCATCTGCAAAAAGGACACATTTGAGGAGTCCTGATACATTCACTAAGTCATTCACATATAAAATAAATAACTTTGGTCCAAGTACAGAGCCTTGAGGAACTCCACATGTGATATTGCAGAGGTCATATCATACACCATTTATTTGTACAAACTGTTTCCTACCTTTCAAATAGCTAGATACCCAGTGTAATGCTGGTCCTCTTATACCATATTTATTTAATTTTTCAAGGAGAATAGTGTGGTCATTAGTATCGAATGCTTTTTTTAAATCAACAAAAATACTAACACAATATTGTTTTTGATCGACAGCAGTAGTTATTTGTCCTATTAATTCCATGAGAGCCATTGATGTAGAGTTTTTTGCTCTAAACCCATACTGAATGCTACTTAGAATGTTTTGTTTAGTAATAAATTTATCTAATCTGGTCACAAATAGTTTTTCTAGAATTTTTGAGAACTGTGGTAATAAGGATATTGGTCTATATTTATTGAACATACATTTAGGAGAGGTGTTGGGGGAGTGTGCTGATCAGCTCTGTGGGGTGCTGGCGGACATCTTTGGCACCTCGCTTGCCCTGGAGACGGTTCCCGCCTGCCTGGGGACTGCCACCATCATCCCAGTCCCGGAGAGCTCTGCGGTGGCTGGTCTGGGTGACTGTCGGCCGGTGGCCCTCACCCCGATGGTCGCTGGATGCTTCGAGGAGCTGGTCATGACTCGCATCAAAACGGCCATCAACGTCAGCGAGGACCCTCATCGGTGCGCATACCGTGGGAGCCGATCAACGGAGGATGCAGTCTCCTCTGTGGTCCACACTGCACTCAACCACCTGGAGCAGAAAAACTCTTACGTCCGTGTGCTCTTTGTGGGCTTCGCGTCCGCCTTCGGCACCATGATCCCCCAAACCCTGATGGACAAGCTATCCACACTGGGACTAGGCCCCTCCATCTGCAACTGGGTACTAGACTTTTTAACAGGCAGACCACAGTTAGTGGGGATCCGCGGCCTCTCCTCCTCCGCCATGGCCCTCAGCGCTGGCTCTCCTCGGGGATGTGTGTTGAGCCCCCTTCTGTTTACTCTGCTCACATATGATTGTGCAGCTGCCCATCCAGGCTGTCACGTTGTGGAGTTTGCGGATGGTGCAGCGGTGGTGGGATGCATCACGGGCGATGATGGGTCCAGCTACAGGCGGGAGGTGGAGCACCTGGAGAGCTGGTGCAGAGGGAATGGCCTTCGCATCGGTGTGAAGAAGACAAAGGAGATGATTGTGGACTTCAGAAGGAACAAAAACACCTACACCCCCCTGAACATAAGAGGATCTGCGGTGGAAGTGGTCTCCAGCTACAAGTGCTTGGGTGTACACATGAATGACAACCTCAGCTGGAGCAACAACACCACCAGCCTGATCAAGAAAGCTCATCAGAGACTCTACTTCCTCAGACGGCTGAGGCGAGCTGGTCTGGGAAGCTCAGTCCTCACCTCCTTCTGCAGGTGTGCAGTGGAGAGCATCCTGTGCTCGAGCATCAATGTGTGGCATGGAGGCTGTACAGCTGCAGAAAGAAAAGCTTTGCAGAGAGTGGTGAAGGCTGCACAGAAATCTGTTGGAATCAGCCTCCCCACCGTCACGGACGTCTACACCTCCGGATGCAGGAAGAGGGCCACCTGCATCGTGAGGGACCCCACCCACCCAGCGCACACACTTTTTGCCCCGCTCCCC
>NC_056519.1:32270706-32275587 GCF_014905685.2 Nematolebias whitei
TAGGCATAAAGGCAACTTAACACCTTGTAAAACATATTTTCATATCAGGTGTTGAGGGTTCCATCTTAAATCTGGATGTTCAGATCAAACTCTTGTTAACCATGCTCCTTGCCAAGTTTGACACACCCACCACATAGACTTTTCCTCACTCCACGCCTGGTGCAGACCCCACGACTCAAGCTTTCTGCAGACCCCACAACTATCAAACCTGCTGCAGGTGTCAGGTGCCCACGTTCATACCTCACCGTGGATGTCAGGGACGACTGCCCACCTTCATGCCTTGCCATAAGTGTTGGGACGACTGCCCACGCCTCGCCGTGTTTGTCAGGGATGACTGCCCACGTTCACGCCTCGCCGTGGGTGTCAGGGATGACTGCCCACCTTCACGCCTTGCCGTTGGTGTCAGGGATGATTGCCCACCTTCACGCCTCACCGTGGGTTTCGAGGATGACTGCCCACCTTCATGCCTCACTGCGGGTGTCGGGGACGACTGCCCACCTTCACGCCTCGTCATGGGTGTTGTGGATGACTGCCCACCTTCACGCCTCAGCGTAGGTGTCGAGGACGACTGCCCACCTTCACACCTTGCCATGGGAGTCGGGAACGACTGCCCATGTTCACGCCTCGCCGTGGGTGTCAGGGACGACTGCCCATCTTCACACCTCACCGTGGGTGTCGAGGATGACTGCCTGCCTTCATGCCTTGCAGTGGGTGTCGGGGACGACTGCTCATGTTTACGCCTCATTGCGGATGTCAGGGATGACTGCCCATATTCACGCCTTGCCTTGGGTGTTAGGCGCCCACCTTCACAGCTCGCCATGAAAAATTAGGTTCTTGACAGAATAATCTGGCCAAAAATATGGATTCAAAGCCGACACAAGAGTGGCTTTCTGGTGTTGAGGGTTCCATCTTAAATCTGGATGTTCAGCTCCAACTCATGTTGACCATGCTCCTTTCCAAGTTTGACACCTCCACCACATAGACTTTTCCCTTAAGGGTGTCGGGGACAAATGCCCACCTTCACACCTTTCCATGGGTGTTGGGGACAACTGCCCACATTAACGTCTCACCGTGAGTGTCAAGGATGACTGCCCACCTTCACGCCTCGCCATGAATGTCAGGGACAAATGATCACCTTCACACCTTGCCATGGGTGTTGGGAACAACTGCCCACGTTAACGCCTCACCGTGGGTGTCAATGACAACTGCCCACCTTCACACCTCGCCGTGGGTATTGGGGATGATGTGGGGACTCAGACTGGATAGAAGAGAAGTCAACATCTTTAATTAACATGAGCAAACCAGATGGAATAGCAACAAAGACAATACTATATTCTCTTGGAATCACAGGAACCATATGCTGAGTAAAAAATTCATCATAACTTTAAAGAAGACCTTTGTTATGAAATAGTTGATTAACTTGAATAATACCATAGTTAAACTATTTCTGAAAAAATAATGACCTGTTTTTGTATATTATGTTAGAGTTGTTCAAGATGAACACCATTGTGGAGAAAAATTATGTTTATAAATAAGGGACCAAGCTAAAAGTACCTGTTGGTGGAAGTTGGAAAGCTTAGTGGATATTTTTTGGAATATTGGTATAAAGTTTATTCATTAAAAAAATACAAAACAAGTCCATAACAATATAAAAAAATAAAAGAGATTTAAAATGAAAGGCAGCAGAAAGAAGAAAAAAATCTTATTATATCTGCCCCATTTTCAAACAATTAGTTAAATGATCCTCAGCTACAGAAGCTGGCTATTGGGACGTGGAATGTCACCTCACTGGTGGGGAAGGAGCCTGAGCTGGTGTGTGAGGCTGAGAGGTTCCGGCTAGAAATAGTCGGACTCACCTCTACGCATGGCTCGGGCTCTGGAACCAGTTTCCTTGAGAGGGGCTGGACACTCTTCCACTCTGGAGTTGCCCCTGGTGAGAGGCGCCGAGCAGGCGTGGGCGTACTTATTGCCCCCCAACTTGGTGCCTGTGTGTTGGGGTTCACCCCGGTGAATGAGAGGGTGGCCTCCCTCTGCCTACGTGTGGGGGGACGGGTTCTGACTGTCGTTTGTGCTTATGCACCAAACGGCAGTTCGGATTATCCACCCTTTCTGGAGTCCTTGGAGGGGGTACTGGAAAGTGCACCTTCTGGGGACTCCCTTGTTCTGCTGGGGGACTTCAATGCTCATGTGGGCAATGACAGTGAGACCTGGAGGGGTGTGGTTGGGAGGAACGGCCCCCCTGATCTGAACCAGAGTGGTGTTCTATTGTTGGACTTCTGTGCTCGTCATGGATTGTCAATAACGAACACCTTGTTCAAGCATAAGGGTGTCCATATGTGCTCTTGGCACCAGGACACCCTAGGCCACAGTTCGATGATCGACTTTGTCATCATCTCATCTGATCTGCGGCCACATGTCTTGGACACTCGGGTGAAGAGAGGGGCGGAGTTATCAATTGATCACTACTTGGTGGTGAGTTGGCTCCGATGGTGGGGGAGGATGCCGGTCAGACCTGGCAGACCCAAACGTATTGTGAAGGTTTGCTGGGAACGTCTGGCAGAGTCTCCTGTGAGACAGAGTTTCAACTCCCACCTCCGGGAGAACTTTGAACATGCTCCGAGGGAGGTGGGGGACATTGAGTCTGAGTGGACCATGTTTCGTGCCTCTATTGTCGAGGCGGCTTACCAGAGCTGCAGCCGCAAGGTTGTCGGTGCCTGTCGCGGAAGCAACCCTCGAACCCGATGGTGGACACCGTCGGTGAGAGATGCTGTCAGGCTGAAGAAGGAGTCCTATCGGGCCTTTTTGGCCTGTGGGACCCCGGAAGCAGCTGATGGGTACCGGCAGTCCAAGCGACATGCGGCTCGGGTGGTTGCTGAGGCAAAAACTCGGGCATGGGAGGAGTTCGGAGAGGCCATGGAGAACAACTTCCGCATGGCTTCGAGACGATTCTGGTCCACCATCCGGTGTCTCAGGGGGGGAAAGCGGTATGCCACCAACATTGTTTATAGTGGGAGTGGTGTGCTGCTGACCTCAACTCGGGATGTCGTGGGTCGGTGGGCGGAATACTTTGAAGACCTCCTCAATCCCACCGGTACGTCTTCCACTGAGGAAGCGGAGCCTGGGGACTCTTGGTCGGATCCTCCAATCTCTGATGCTGAGGTCACCGAGGTGGTTAAAAAGCTCCTCGGTGGCAAGGCCCCAGGGGTGGATGAGATTCGCCCAGAGTTCCTAAAGGCTCTGGATGTTGTAGGGTTGTGTTGGCTTACACGACTCTGCAATATTGCGTGGACATCGGGGGAAGTTCCCCTGGATTGGCAAACCGGGTTGGTGGTCCCCCTATTCAAAAAAGTGGACCGTAGAGTGTGTTCCAACTACAGGGGAATCACGCTCTTAAGCCTCCCTGGTAAGGTCTATTCGGGGGTTCTGGAGAGGAGGGTCCGTCGGATAGTCGAACCTCGGATTCAGGAGGAACAGTGCGGTTTTCGTCCTGGCCGTGGAACACTGGACCAGCTCTACACTCTCAGCAGGGTCCTGGAGGGTGCGTGGGAGTTTGCCCAACCAGTCTACATGTGCTTTGTGGACTTGGAGAAGGCGTTCGACCGCGTCCCTCGGGGGGCCCTGTGGAGGGTACTCTGGGAGTATGGGGTACCGGGCCCTTTGATACGGGCTGTTAGGTCCCTGTATGACCGGTGTCAGAGCCTGGTCCGCATTGCCGGCAGTAAGTCGGGCTTGTTCCCGGTGAGAGTTGGACTCCGCCACGGTTGCCCTTTGTCACCGATTCTGTTCATAACTTTTATGGACAGAATTTCTAGATGCAGCCAAGGTGTTGAGGGGATCCATTTTGGTGGCCTTAGGATTGCATCTCTGCTTTTTGCAGATGATGTGGTCTTATTGGCTTCATCAGATCGTGATCTACAGCTTTCGCTGGAGCGGTTCGCAGCCGAATGCGATGCGGCCGGGATGAAGATCAGTCCCTCCAAATCCGAGGCCATGGTCTTGAGCCGGAAAAGGGTAGAGTGCCCTCTCCGGGTCAGGGAGGAGGTCCTACCCCAAGTGAAGGAGTTCAAGTATCTTGCGGTCTTGTTCACGAATGAGGGAAAAATGGAGCGTGAGATCGATAGGCGGATAGGTGCAGCATCTGAAGTGAAGCGGGCGCTGTACAGGTCTGTCATGGTGAAGAGAGAGCTGAGTCAAAAGGCGAAGCTCTCAATTTACCGATCGATCTACGTTCCCACCCTCATCTATGGTCACGAGCTTTGGGTTGTGACCGAAAGAATGAGATCTCGGATACAAGCAGCCGAAATGAGTTTTCTCCGCAGGGTGTCTGGGCTCTCCCTTAGAGACAGGGTGAGAAGCTCGATCATCCGGGAGGGACTCGGAGTAGAGCCGCTGCTTCTCCATGTCGAGAGGAGCCAGTTGAGGTGGCTTGGGCATCTGTTTAGGATGCCTTCTGGACGCCTCCCTGGTGAGGTGTTCCGGACACGTCCCACCGGAAGGAGGCCCAGAGGAAGACCCAGGACACGCTGGAGGGGCTAAGTTTCTCAGCTGGCCTGGGAACGCCTCGGGATTCCCCCGGAAGAGCTGGCCCAAGTGGCTGGGGAGAGGGAAGTCTGGGCCTCCCTACTTAGGCTGCTACCCCTGCGACCCGACCCCGGATAAGCGGAAGAAAATGGATGGATGGATGGATGGATAGTTCAATCATAATAATTTTCAAGTAACAGAACAAAATGAATAACTCTTTAATTTTTATAATTCTAATACAAAAAACACACTAAGCTACTTTATATATATTTTTTTAACAATTCAGCTTTGATCTTTTTCTTAAATGTACACATTGACTTGGCATTTTTAACATCACTCTCTAGACCATTCCACAATCCA
>NC_056519.1:32275687-32277817 GCF_014905685.2 Nematolebias whitei
CATGTGAGCAGCTGGTTTTGGTTGTCAGCAGCAAACTGGTTGATCCACTCTGAGAAGGTGCTATTTAAGAGACTGAGCTGAAAACAGCACCTCAGACTGAGGAAGTCTCTCGGATGAGAGACGAAACGTTTCTATATTTTTTTGCTTTGTTTTGTTTTTTTGAATGTCCAGAGGACCAGATTGAACTTTTTTGGATTTTTCTACCTGGATTATTGAGCATGCATCAGGATATCTGGGAGAAGTTTGTCACGATATAGTCACTTTGTTTTGAGCTGCTTTTCAGGGTTATGAAGGAGGATACAGCGGTGACACCACAGACAAACACCGGAGGTTTTTTTTGTTTTTTTCTGAGTGCTGTAAACATGGCGGTCGAGACGGGAACGCCCCGCCCCCAACGCAGTGACGTATGTTCCAAAGTTCTATGATATCTAAGGTTCTTGTTGGGTCCAGATGTGATGTCAGCGCACTGTCGGTCACTGATTGGTCAGGGGGAGGAGTCACTGGATCTTTCAGAAACTTCAAAACACCGATCCGCCATTTGCAATTTCTCGGACTGGAGTAGCGGCTGGACCTATTTTAAAGATTTTAAAAACAATAATAACAACACCGTGGCCTAATGCTGAAGTGCTGGCGGGTTTTTTTGTGCTTGCTGGCCGACGACAAAATTCAGAGCGAGCTAGATGGAACTCCTCCGGTCTACCCGGGTCCTCTCCACCGGAGTGTCGGAGCCGGGCAGGGCATCATCTCCTCGAGCTAAAAGTTATCTGTGGAAGTAAGGAAAAAGCGATATTTACTGTTACTTTTTTTGAGTTGAAAACTGCATAAATGGTGAAAGTCTATTTTCTTCGAGAGCTAGGTAGTAGAGAGAAGCTAGCTGGCCATAGTTAGCTTGTAGCTTCGTGGAGCTTCTCATCACAATATACTACCGGTAGATATCGCCGGGATATGAATTTTTATGTCATAACAAACATCCCAGTCAAATGTTAGATACAGTAGACAATAATGTAGATAATGTGGACAGACCGACCGGCCAGCAAAATAAAAAACGTAGGTTACACTGAAACCCCAGATTCTGTGAGTATAAGCTTCGGCCTTTAAGGCTGTCGCTGGTGGGTTAAGGGCGAAGCAGATGTTGTCCTCGCCTCACTGGGTCCATCCGAACACCGTATGAAGCAGAAGCTTGCCCAAAAAAACGTCTTGTCGCTCAGCTCCCATGTGTGTAATTATGTGTGCCATGCACAGACGCATGTTGTGTCACTATGCGTTCTGAATGCATGAACGCCCCGGAAACATCAACGGGGAGGGAAAAAAGCTGAAAAGAGCCATGAACCAACCAGTTTACGGCTGAACCGTATGAACAGATTAATAATAACAGGAGAGCTGATTATTAATCAAATGAACTGATTGGTAACAATAGTTGTGAACTGATTAGTGACAATAGAACCAAAATAACAATCACAACTTGTGATTGATAACAACATCTCACACTGTAATGCATGCAGACAGATGTGAGTTAAACGGAGTTCCATGAAACAACAATATTCATTCTGTAAAGCACTAAGGACAGAATGTGTCATGGAACGGGCCGTCACATCACATAGATAAAAGCGAATAAATGAGCAGGGTGCTGACCACGCGGCCGCAGTGCAAAAAATGTCCTGCATTGTCATACCGTTATGCAAAGCAGTTGAAGATGCAGTACCCCTGGTCGAGTGCGCCCTGAGGTTGTCAGGAGACTAAATCTGATGCTATGTAGGCTTCAGAAATGGCCTCACACAGCCAGTGTGACTGGCGCTGGGTGGATAACGTGCGACCTGCAGATGCATCTCTATAATGCACAAACAAATGTTGAGTTTGACGCATTGTAGCTGTGCGTGTTATGTAACACGTCAACGCCTGCACCGGACAGAGAAGATGGAAAAACACCTCTACTTCTGATTTGTGGGGGGAAGAGAAAAACCCCTCCAACGATATCACCCTTGATTTAAAAGAGCTTGTGATGTTTTAGGCATAAAAGCTGGATTTGGTCTTAAATCAGCTGAGCTGCCGTCAGTCTGAATTCTAAGACATGACGGAGCGACAGTGTAGTATGACATATGCAGGATATATTCATACATTTCACGGATTCTT
>NC_056519.1:32277917-32281957 GCF_014905685.2 Nematolebias whitei
TCAATGGTCTCACATGCGTGATCAGTTGTGGGGGTGTTACTCTGCCCGTTTGTGTAGGTGTTTGGATGGGTCTAAAAGCACCGGGTGAGTAAAGAGGTCGTTGAGGTTTTGGTGTATTACCCCGACTCTGTTCAGGGTCTGGTTTGGATTCCAGGTCACCTTGCCCAACTTTCTGACCTTTTTCTGTTGCTGCTATTAGTTTCGCCTCACATTTTTTTAAATGTTCCTGGGATGTACAATAGTCATCTTCTAAACGCATATGTAGCTTTTGTAGATTTTGTTTATCTATTTTGCATTGTTCCAGTTCCATCTTTGCGAGCTGCAACTGTCTTTGTAGCTGGTCATTGTCTGAACACGCAGCTTGATATTGACGGTCTTTTTCACTAATCTTCTCATAAGATTGTGTTTGTAATGATGCCTGCATTTCTGCGAGCTCCTCCTCATGTCTTTTAGACATGCAGACAAGGCGTTCCGACCGTTCATCCAATTCAGCTTTTAGAAGCAGAGAGATTTTTGCTAACCGTTCTTGGCTATGCTTTTTACTCTCTGGCCCTAATGTTCCTGCGGCTAGACTTTCCAGCTCTTCTTGTCTTTGAAGTTCATTGAGTTGTTGTAATTGCTGTATTTCCTTGCCAATAAGTGGAGTTGTTAAAATATGTAAGGCCCCCAAAATGATATCATCATTTGTTTGGGGTTTTAAAGGGTTCTCTTCTTCTTCGTCGCTTGTCATTTTTCTTCTATTTAAAGATTAAACAGGAGAATTTTAATGTTTTAGGTTTTTTAAAATAAATAAAATCAGCAAAGTCTCTTTGTCTGATATATTTACTTTTATTTAGTGATTTATCAATTAAACGTGCACTATCCTTTTAGCAAATGAGTAAACTTTTTCCAACTTTGTGAAAATCTGTAACTATTTATATATTTTTTTTTAAAAGTTAACTTTATTGTGTACCTTATTTTTAAGGGATTATCAGTGAATAAAGACTTTTGGTAAATGCTTCTTTGCATAAATACCTTTTTTACTTTTTAAATGCAAGATAACAGTATTTATTCAGCTTTGAGGAACGTTTATTAACTCAAAAATGCCTTTTAGAAAAATAAAAACGTTTAATTTCACTCTTTAAACCTAAAAAGCGAAGTGAAAACCTGTGTTCTCAAGTTTATCCAGAAGATGGCAGAACAACCTTAATAATTTTAACTCAGACACTGTTAGTGTTGTCCAGTAGGGGAGCTATCACTTCCTGTGGCGTCCGGTCGTTAGCTGTTAGCTAAAAATTAGCATCGGTTAGACTCGGTTAAAACCAACATTTCTGAACGGATTTTTTACACAAACGTGGCAAACTTTCAACAAGCACGACTTTATAGCATGAACATGAGTTTTTTGGGACAATATTGCAGCTTTATTTAGTGATTTTAAGCACGGCAAAGCTCATTTCCGACATGGGGGAAGTGAGGTGACACGTCACTCATCCGGTCGTTAGCTGTTAGCTTAAAATTAGCATCGCTAGCGTTGTTCAAAAACATCATTTAATGACGGATTTTAAACTCAAACGCGGCGAAATTTCAGCGAGTATGCTTCGAAGAACTTAACCAGCGTATCAAAATACACTTTTAAAGCGTTTTTCAGCTTTAAAAAGCAGATTTTATTTCCCTATGAAAACGAATTTTCATTTCCGGGTCACGTGACTGAAATCACCAATGACAGAGCAGCGTAGGGTTGAGAGGAAATGACGTAGCCACGTCAGTCAACCTTTCAGCGAATCAGAGCGCTCCACAACAGCAATATTCAACCAATCACGAAACGTTTGCAACCAGCATGCTAGATTAGCGTGAACTAAAATTCGTCAACTTTTCGTCTTTTAAACTGTCAAAATGCACTTTTTCTGTTAAAAAAATGTAACGAATCAACTCTCTGAGCTGCACGGAGTCGGCGCTCCGTGGCACAACGTCTTTTAAACCGTTTAAAACAACTCGTTCGAACTTTTTCCAGAACCGAGCCGGACCACAACCGGACCTCCGTCCGTTTGGACCACAGTTTAAACAGAATAACGTTTCCCACAGCTCATCAGCTTAGTTACACGTAACAAGCGTACAATTTCAGCTTTCATAAAGACTTATGACACTATTTCAGCTTTCTGTGAGCTTCCTGAGCTTCACAGACCAACACGCTAAAACATGCAGCGTTTTGACTTCAAAGCGGCGCAGCTTCAGCTTAAGCTGCGTTTCAGCACAGCAGAAAAACTGTTATTTTTCATGCCAACACGTAAAATTCAATTTTTACACGAATATACAGTCATTTATGAGCACGTTACGGGCCACCAACTGTAGTAGTATGTCATATATGGATATATATTCATACTTTTTCACGAGTTCCTCATCTTTCTGACTGTGTAAATGTCGTGCATTGAATTTAACAGAAATGTAACGAGAGACGTTATTATCTTTGACCCATCAAAATGAATGCGGTCATTTATTTTCAGAATCAAAGTTTAACATCAAACATTTACATTAATTTGGCAAAATATGAAAATAATAACAGACAAGTTTCACAGATAATGGACTTCAATCACACGGCGGTGATCGAGGACTTTGCTTCAGATATTTCTAAAATATCTGTACTGATTTTAAGAGAAAGCAGAGTTTAAGATGGAAATGGAGATTTATCTTACAGAGAGATTTGTGAGGGAATTAATCTGTTTGACCAGAACGTGCACGCTCCATCAGATCTCAGCTTGCCCACGGTACACTTGGTCGAAGTGGACTGTTACCTGGTTGATGATATATCAGCGTCGGTATAGGATCCTCCTTTGACTCTTTCAGCGTCTCCGTTGAGAGCAGCTGAAATCCTTCGAGAGTCGTGCGAGGTTGTTCAAACAGAAGTTATAATCCCAAAACGTCTCTGGATCATCCTGAACGCGTTTGCATCCAAGAACTCTGAACTCCTTTTATCTCCTTAGCATTCTCTATCAGACTTCCGACATCAGACTCTGTGCACTCTCTCAAGAACCGGGAAGTTGCCACATTTTAAGTGAGTTGACTTCCGGGTCAATTTAGAGCTTTCTGATTCGTGGATAGACCAGAATAGAGGTGTGGTTTGTGATGTAAGATGTTATCAAATTCGAGGTCAGAGAATGAGATTGTTTACAACATACAGAAAAGATTATTGGAGAAAAAGCAGACTTCGTGGAGTCAAACTCTTCTGTATCTTCTGTAAAGATTAAACATGACATTTCTTCTCAGTAAACATTTTAGTTGACCGAGACGCGACCTTTAACATACTTACAAACTTGCTCATTGAAGACAGAAAATCAAGAAATGCATATTAACCTGATTTCTTCTTTGAATGAGGAATAAAAATCATTACTTACTGTTTATGTAAAATAAAAATGAGTAGTTCTCTTCAACCTGTAAACATTGAGTGAACTAACACAATTTGATTATCAAACATTTGTAAAATAGTAATGATCATAGAGGATTGTTTTTTCTACTTGATTAATTCAAGAAAGAAAGTCTCCAGATGGTTCAAACTGTATTTCTGGATGCAGATCAATGAAATAACAGTCTCTGTTCATCTGATCAGATTTGAGGTCAGATCAGGTTCACTACACTGTGTACATAATTTCGCTCCACCACATGAGGTGCAAATGACAATAAAGAGACTCTGACTCTGATGTTATGATCCACACTAGGGCTGCAACTACTGATTATTTCAATAATTGATTCATCAGCCGATTATTTTTTCAATGAATCGGGGGGGGGGGGGGGGGGGGGTTAATTTCCACCCCTTTATTCCAAAATTGAACATTTGACTGACATAGCAATTCACACAAAAAACGGGTTGCTATTTGACTATTCTGTTAGTAAAATATTGAATAATAAAAAAAAGTTAGTCAAATAGCTTAAAAAAATAAATGTACACAAAAATATATACAAATGTGTCTTTATACCTGCACAATATGTAGCTACTTTGTAAAATGTGTCCTTGAGGAAGAGTGTAACCTGGATTAAAAGTGTGGATTATTGTAACCTGGATTAAAAGT
>NC_056519.1:32281967-32282506 GCF_014905685.2 Nematolebias whitei
TATTGTAACCTGGATTAAAAGTGTGGATTATTGTAACCTGGATTAAAAGTGTGGATCATTGTAGTGAAGCCTTCGTCTTCAACCATGGACAGAGGCCTCATGTCAGTGACGATCATGGTCCCAGGAATTTCGACCTCCCCCCAGAAGTCCTGAAAAAGGGTCAAAAGACCCTTAGCACTAGAGTGACTAGATTTTCAAGATCCTGAGGACAAACCCCCTCCTTCTCCTCAACAATTTGCGGGCCATTAACTGCCATTTGTTTTAAATATGCACACAAGTAACTCAGACACACCCACCTCACCAGACTGCATTCCAATGTCCAATCCAGGGAGCGGGGGATTTAGAAGCCAGGTTCACTTGCGCAAAAAAGCGCAGCCTTAGTCAAAGTAGTGCTCCAAACCGGACAACTCTGATGGCTCCAATTAGCATCCTTTCATTTGTAAATGTGGCCATTGCCTTAGGAATCAGCAGGGGAGAGATAAGCTGAACTCACACAAACGTCCGTCTAATACTCCAAACAGATGCGAAATCAACTGGTT
>NC_056519.1:32282606-32290437 GCF_014905685.2 Nematolebias whitei
CTTCAACCATGGACAGAGGCCTCATGTCAGTGACGATCATGTTCAGGATGTTTCAGTGAAGACAGCTGCTGCTGTGGTGTCCATGATGTCTGTCCATCATGAAGGATGTTGTTGTTTGTTGTTGTTGTTTTCTGGAATGAGAAACAGTAAATATGTTTATCATAATTTACAGCAACTCAAGAAATGCCTTGTTTCACTTACAGTGTTAGGTTCAGGCAAAAGTAGCTCAAAGAGCAATTAAACACACACACACACACACACATATAAAATACTTAATTACACACATTTGAGTAGATGTAATAAATTACTTTAATTCCTGTTTAAATGCAATTCATCCTGCCATACCTGCAGTGTCTTCAGACTTTGCCAGCAAATTAAAAGTTGAAGTTTAATCATTAAATTATTATCTTTGTGTTAGATTTATTTATAAATCACATTTAAACACTGCTTGTGCCAATTAAATTAAATAAAAAGTAACACACGTTTTCTATCACCGTCATTAATCAGCAAACAAACAAACAAACAAACAAACAGCAGCTTCATCTACCAGAGACTGACGTTACGTTTTCTCTCTTGGAAACAGAACAATGTGTTAAATTGTAGAGACTCACCTGCAACACGAGTTGTATCTGCTGCAGCTCCTTCTCCTCCTCCTCCTCCTCCTCATGACTCCGTCATGTTTACGTTTATAACAGCGTGGTTCTCCCGTGTCGTGTCGGCGACTTTCAAAGCTGCATGTTGCACAGTTTTTATCTTTGTGAAGAGCTCCCACTCTTTGGAGGTCTTGGGTCGAACAGTTTTCTCTGCGTCGGTCATTTGTAAAATTTACTTAATTTCCTTTGAAAACAGCCCCTCTCTCTGTTCAACTCGCGCTGCAGTTTTTTTCCAAACTTTATTCAGTCAGTCAGCATTGACAATGAACTGCCCGTGAACAAAACGAAACGGCTCCGCAGCGCCGTGAAAGACGCATAATCGTGCGACACAACGAATTGATAACGAAATTCGTTGCCAATGCTTTTAATCATCAATTTTTATCGATTCGTTGTTGCAGCCCTAGTCCAGGTGTCCCTGAAAGGCAAAAAGGAAAGACTGTACTTGTATAGCGCCTTTCTATCTGATCAAGGTACTCAAAGCACTTTACACTGCAGTCTGTGCCCTCATTTACCCATTTGTACAGCACTGTACTAGATCTCTACAAAGCTCTTGCAAGCAAAACTGGTTAAAACATCTTGTGTCCTCAAGTGTGGTTTCTTTGAGTAATCAAGATGAACAGAGGATATTTTTATCCAACTTTATCCAAACTTGCTGGGATTTTTGCTCCTGGGAGGATCGGCAGCCATCTCAGATGTTTCACCTTAAATAATCTTTCTCTGTAGAATGGTGACTTAAAAATACTGTATTTTTCGCTGTGTAAGTTGCAGTTTTTTCCGTAATTTGCATGCCTTGCGACTTACACTGAAGTGACGTATTTATGGATTTTTTCCCATATTCATAAACCAATTTTTGGCTGAGATCTGACTGTTTTTATTTATTCTGACTGAAAATATTGAACACTACAATTTTCAGCCGCTAGATGGCGCTCGACTAGTATGGCATGCCGTTGTAGCATGTAATGGGTAAAAGTGCCTATTAATGACACAATCAGCTTGCCATACATGCCACCATCGTCTGCCTGGAGCAACCGTCAAATCAGCTTCATTCTGAAGTGCATTCCTAAGTAAAAGTTCATCTGAGACACACCTTTGTTATAATTTCGAGCAAACAAATAATTGTTTTAAAGTGTTAATCTTGTTAAAGTCCTCCCATGCATGCTCCCGCAGCCACCATTTGGCAGCCAATCTTTTTTTTTTTTTTTTTTGGCACAGCACTGGCCCACATTTCTGGGTTGTTAGTGGTGACGCATAGTAGATGTTACATATATGGCGAAGTGACATATTTATGGGTTTTTGCATTTTATTAGACATATTTGGACTGATACGACTTATAGGGCAGTGTGACAGGTATGGTGGAAAATATGGTAGTTTGTAAATTACCGTTAACCATTCCCAGATTGATGGGCAGCAAAAAGCAGTTTCTACTCCAAGGTCATTGCTGATGTTTTTCCAGCTTGACTTTGTGTTGAACACTTGTATGCTCCAGAGCAGCAAGAACTGTGTCCTGCTTTAATAGAGGCGGACACAGTGGATTCTGATGGGTGGTGTTTTTTCACTTGTGGCTGGATTAGAATAATTTCAGAACGTGGTAAAGACCAAATTTTCTTTTTTGTCCATACAGAAACCCCCCAAAAATTGTCAGAGCTGAATTAGTTTTTCTTCTGTGTGTATACAGTTTTCATTTTTTTAACGTCTACTCTTTTTGTAACACTTTGTTCAGAGTACTAATTTATTTAACCTGAGCTAACTTAACAGCTGAAAAATCAGGTTTGTCTTTTATTCAGAAAACTGTTCTCAATGGTTAAATCAGATTAATGTAATCTAATGATGAGTTAAAATGTTAACAGTTTGAAATAATTAAACAGTGTAATGTGTCTCTTTTGTTCAGGACAGCAGCTGTCTGCTGACGGCTGGAAACGACAAAATGCTGCGTATTTATGACCTCGGTAACCCTGAAACAGGTGAGAACGTGTAAAGAGACAACGTCAAACCTGGACATGTTCAGGATGAACATGATTAACTCAGACCATGTTCTTGTTATCGGTGATTCTTTCACAGAAAGAAGAACCCTGTGAAAAAGTTAAATCATGTCATCTGGACAGTTTCTTTTGTGGCAGAAACGTTTTGTCTTTCATCTGAAAAACATGATCAATCTGGGGACTGCCAGCAGAGTCTGTCGTTTTAAATATTGATGTGTTTCAATCCAGTCTGCTGTGGAGTTCCCAAAAACTGGCTTTACACATGCAAAATGGAACCATCAGTCTAATCGATCATCAGTGCGAACCAGCCTGAGGACAAATTGGCCAAAATGATTAAAAAAACTATATAAAAAAAGTCCTTTTTTTTTTTTTTTTTTTTTAATCATTTTGGCCAATTTGTCCTCAGGCTGGTTCTGTGAGTAAGCAGAGCTTAATTTGAGCTGTATCCTGCCGGAATATGAGGAACCAGCAGATTACTTTGAGTCTTAACTTTGTTGCAGACTCTCAGGTCTTCTACACTTAAAAAATCTCTGCCCCTAAAAGTTCAGTCATGGGCAATTTGATAAAAACACAAAAATATAATTAAACAGGACAACTAAACTACAAATCAGTTTGACAGTTTAAGTGGGTCTTTAATAACATTTTGATTATTTATTAAAAATTCGAGAGAAATGTTTGATGGTAATCACGTTACGTACGTCACGTATCAAAACAACTGCGCCAATTTGTCAAAATAACAGCGATTAAAATGTTGAAAAGACAGTCCAGTTCACTTTCATTAAGAAAAAAAAAATCTTGTCATTGTACAACTAAACAACTGAGAAAATAAGCCACCAACACTGTTTATAGTGGGAGTGGTGTGCTGCTGACCTCAACTCGGGATGTTGTGGGTCGGTGGGCAGAATACTTTGAAGACCTCCTCAATCCCACCGGCACGTCTTCCTTCCACTGAGGAAGCGGAGCCTGGGGAAACTGGGTTGGGCTCTCCAATCTCTGGTGCTGAGGTCACTGAGGTGGTTAAAAAGCTCCTCGGTGGCAGGGCCCCAGGGGTGGATGAGATTCGGCCGGAGTTCCTTAAGGCTCTGGATGTTGTAGGGTTGTGTTGACTTACGCGACTCTGCAATATTGTGTGGATATCGGGGAAAGACCCCCTGGATTGGGAGACCGGGGTGGTGGTCCCCCTATTCAAAAAGGGGGACCGTAGAGTGTGTTCCAACTACAGGGGGATCATGCACTTAAGCCTCACTGGTAAGGTCTATTCGGGGGTTCTAGAGAGGAGGGTCCGTCGGATAGTCGAACCTTGGATTCAGGAGGAGCAGTGCAGTTTTCGTCCTGGTCGTGGAACACTGGACCAGCTCTACACTCTCAGCAGGGTCCTGGAGGGTGCATGGGAGTTTGCCCAACCGGTCTACATGTGCTTTGTGGACTTTGAGAAGGCGTTCGACCGCGTCCCTCGGGGAACCCTGTGTGTGTGTGGGGGGGGTTACTCTGGGAGTATGGGGTACCGGGCCCTTTGATATGGGCTTTTAGGTCCCTGTATGACTGGTGTCAGAGCCTGGTCCGCATTGCTGGCAGTAAGTCGGGCTTGTTCCCGGTGAGAGTTGGACTCCGCCAAGGTTGCCCTTTGTCACCGATTCTGTTCACAACTTTTATGGACAGAATTTCTAGACGCAGCCAAGGTGTTGAGGGGATCTGTTTTGGTGGCCTTAAAATTTCTTCTCTGCTTTTTGCAGATGATGTGTTCTAGGAATGCGCGATATAAACAGTACTCGGTAGAAACGATAGAAATTTAGCCTCGATAGAGCTCTGTCTTCTACCGGCTAACCGCAGTAATGCTGTCTGATGTAAAATCAGAGCTGTCAGTTTAATCGTTTTTTTTTTTAGTTGAAAACTGTGCGCAAGTGCCGTTAGTCTTTTCTTCGAGAGTTAAGTAGTGAAGCTACAAGCTAACTACGCCTGGCTTGCCGTAGTGTTTCCGTATTCTGACGCATGCGCAAAACGCTGTTCCGTCAAAAGTTTTTTTTTTTTTTCCCCATCATAAGTTAAAGTAAGCGTTGGTCAGCTTTAGAGAAACCTGCTCTCTGATCTGTGATAAGAACGCTGTGTTTGTGGTTTTGACCAGAGTGTCTCGCAGTAAAACCACAGAGTCATTTTGTGTCAGCTATCCATTAAAGCAGGAGGCGCCCACTAGAGGGTTGGAGGGTGAAGTGTTTCAGTGTAAAATGCTGCTCTGTTGCTCATTTCTTAAGACTGGAAACTGTTAAGCATTAACAACATATTCTTTTGTTTAAAACATATGGCTAAAACTAAATTTTATATATTTTGCACTGTTTTGCACTACAAGCAAGAAGCCTAATACTTGATTTGTTTATTATTTAAAAACTCTCTGGACCTAGTAGTGGAATTTTCTTAATTCAAAATATATAATGGCAAAAAGACACACTATGCTTTTTAAAAAATTCCTATTAAGTTTTATACCCAAAACATATTGCGATATATATTGTTATTGCCTCCCTTCACAATACATATTGTGATATGAATTTTATGCCATATCGCACATTCCTAATGTGTTCCTATTGGCTTCATCAGATCGTGATCTACAGCTTTCACTGGAGCTGTTCACAGCCGAGTGCGACACGGCCGCGATGAGGATCAGTTCCTCCAAATCCGAGGCCATGGTCTTGAGCCGGAAAAGGGTAGAGTGCCCTCTCCGGGTCAGGGAGGAGGTCCTGCCCCAACTGGAGGAGTTCAAGTGTCTTGGGGTCTTGTTCACGAATGAGAGAAAAATGGAGGGTGTGATCGATAGGCGTATAAGTGCAGCGTCTGCAGTGAAGCGGGCGTTGTACAGGTCTGTCGTGAAGAGAGAGCTGAGTCAAAAGGCGAAGCTCTCAATTTACCGATAGATCTACGTTCCCATCCTCATCTATGGTCATGAGCTTTGGGTTGGGACTGAAGGAACGAGATCTTGGATACAAGCGGCCAAAATGAGTTTTCTCTGCAGGGTGTCTGGGCTCTCCCTTAGAGATAGGGTGAGAAGCTCGATCATCCGGGAGGGACTCGGAGTAGAGCCGCTGCTTCTCCACATCGAGAGGAGCCAGTTGAGGTGGCTTGGGCATCTGGTTAGGATGCCTCCTAGACGCCTCCCAGGTGAGGTGTTCCGGACACGTCCCACTGGGAGGAGACCCAGAGGAAGACCCAGGACACGCTGGAGGGACTATGTTTCTCGGCTGGCCTGGGAATGCCTCGGGATTTCCCCAGAGGAGCTGGACCACGTGGCTGGGGAGAGGGAAGTCTGGGCCTCCCTACTTAAACTGCTACCCCCGCGACCCGACCCCGGATAAGCAGAAGAAAATGGATGGATGGATGGATGGTTTACAAATTAAGCACTAGTGATAAGCAGCCATTTTGTCTATAATGTTTGATTGTTATACACTGATAATAGATTGATTAGACTGATGGTCCTCCACTCTGCATGTGTAAAACCAGTTTCTGGGATCTCCACAGCAGACTGGTTTGAAACGCATCCATAAGGAGCTATTTAATGCAACAGATCCTGGTGGCAGACCTCAGACTGATTAAGTCTTTCGGATGAAAGACTTAACGTTTCTTCCAAAGAGAAACTGTCCAGATGGCATGATTTAACTTTGTGATTTATCGACCTGGATGACTGACTTTTTCTATGAAATACTGTTCAGTGTTGTTCTTTACCTCAAGAAACTTGAGATGTGTGTATGTTTGTGTTGTTGCAGCTCCGCAGGAGATCACCGGTCACAGTGCAGCCATAAAGAAAGCTCTGTGGTGTAACAACGATAAACAGATCTTGTCTGCTGCAGATGATAAAACCATTCGGTTGGTGCTACTTGGTGTTAAACCTTAAATAAAAATGATCATCCCTTATAACAAACAGATGAAGATGGTAGAAACTGTGTGTTCGTTCAGGCTGTGGGACAGGAGCTCCATGGAGGAGGTGAAGACTCTGACCTTTGACATGACGGTCAGTAGCATGGAGTATGTGGCTGACGGAGAGATCCTGGTGATAACTTATGGAAAGACCATTGCTTTCTACAACGCTCTCAGGTAAACGAGATGAAGAGGAAAACTCCTGTTTCTGTGTTCAATCTGCCTGTTTGTTGCCAACAAACACGATCTTTCCCCATCTTTTTAGGCAGACTAACTGCTTGACATGACTATCCTTTGTCTAGCCAGCTGCTGCAGTTTAACTGAACAGGTCATGTTGTTTAGAAACAGGTGGTCAGGGTGAGGCAGCAGTAAGACGTGTGGTGTGGATGTGGATTAAAGTTTGATGTTGCTCACGTGTTTTCACCTGAATGTGTTTGTCTTGAAGCTTGGAACTGATCAAGACCGTGGAGGCCCCAGCTCCGATCAACTCAGCCTCCCTCCATCCAGACAAAGACTTCTTTGTTGCTGGTGGAGAAGACTTCAAGCTCTACAAGTTTGACTACTGCACCAAGGAGGAGCTGGGTAAGGAGGATACATCTGTAGACTTTCACCTGTCCACTGTGGGTAGCTATTCTTCCTCAGCAATATAAAGCAATGCGTCAATCGTGGTCCATTGCAAAAGTATTCAGGGTAGATGACATGGCATTTAAAAAATAGACCAGTCTATCCTCTATTCATGAAATTTGTCTCTTGGTTGACAGACGGGGCAGGCAACCTGAGGCCCCGTTTATACGACGTTAAACGTTCGGCCGTTCATTTACAGACAATAGCCTCATTCTCTGAATCCAGGTCTCTTGAGTGGAGATTTTCTAGGGAACCCCCCCACAAGTGAAGTGGCACATGCACACTCCAGCTGGCTGCAGTCCAAAGTTTTTCTGCTAGAACAACAGTTATAATAAATAACAACACTTGTAATAAATATAACAACACTTGTAATAAATATAACAACACTTGTAATAAATATAACAACACTTGTAATAAATATAACAACACTTGTAATAAATATAACAATAGTTATAATAAATATAACAATAGTTATAATAAATAATATAATAAATAACACTTATAATAATTATAACAATACTTACATTTATTATAACTGTTATATTTATTATAAGTATTGTTATAATTATTATGCGTTATATTTATTATAAGTGTTATTTATTATAACTATTTTTTTATTTATTATAAGTGTTATATTTATTATAAGTGTTGTTATATTTATTATAAGTGTTGTTA
>NC_056519.1:32290447-32306236 GCF_014905685.2 Nematolebias whitei
GTTATATTTATTATAAGTGTTGTTATATTTATTATAAGTGTTGTTATTTATTATAAGAGTTATAATAAATAAGACTTATAATAAATATAACAACACTTATAATAATTATAACAACACATAATAATTATAACAATACTTATAATAAATATAAAAGTTATAATAAATAACACTTATAATTATAACAATACTTATAATAAATATAACAGTTATAATAAATAACACTTATAATAAATATAACAGTTATATTTATTATAAGTGTTATTTATTATAAGTTATAATAAATAACAACACTTGTAATAAATAACAACACTTATAATAAATATAACACTTATATTTATTATAAGTGTTATATTTATTATAAGTGTTATATTTATTATAACACTTATAATAAATATAACACTTATAATAAATATAACAGTTTTAATACATATAACAACAGTTTTAATAAATATAACAACAGTTTTAATACATATAACAACAGTTTTAATAAATATAACAACAGTCTTAATAAATATAACAACAGTTTTAATAAATGTAACAACAGTTTTAATAAATATAACGACAGTTTTAATAAATGTCAGAGAGCAGAGTGATTTTGTGCTGCTCACCCTTTTTCAGCATGTAGGAGCAAAACTAATAAAATTCAGGCACCAAAGAGACGTTGGTGTATTCACCAGTTTGGACGTAAATGTCATGCAGACTCTGCATGCACAATGAATGCAGCTGAGCTCTGCATCAGGGTTGCCAGATAAATTTAAAATGTCTTATTTACCCTTTCCTTTTCTGTGCCCATGTTCAACAAACCCACCACACACCTCATCTTAGAATATCTTTACTCATCACATATGACATTTTAGGTCAAAATACTATAATTTTAAAGCCACAATACTAAAGTTCATCATTTCTTATCTAGCCCACAAGAAGGTCCCACAGCTGACAGTGATGTCAGAGCACAAATACCAAGGATGGAGTCAAAGGAATTGTCTGTACACCAACAATATTTATTTTATTTTATTTTATTAGTTTATTTGACAGGGACAATGCACACAAACATAGAACGTTGGTTACGTACTATAACCCCAGATTCTATGAGTGTAGGCGTAGCCCTTTAAGAGCTGTCGCTTAGTGGGTTTTATCCTGTCATGCAAATCATCGCACTGAAAAATTTAGTCCACGTCCACCTGTTGTGTGGGCCCCACCCAGTCCGTATAAATTATGTTAAGAGCAGGTAATCGGCTCCCAAATAGCTTTTTCTTCAGCCCTTTAGGAGCCAGTGAGGCCCGACGCTTAAAGGGCTACGCCTATACTCATAGAATCTGGGGTTGCAGTACGTAACCAATGTTCTATTTCGTATAGGCGTAGCCCTTTAAGAGCTGTCGCTTAGTAGGTTAAGGGTGAAGCAGATGTAGTCCTCGCCTCACTGGGTCCATTCGAACACCATACGAAGCGGCAGCTTGCCCAAAAAATAACTTGTGACTGATAACAACATCACACACTGTAATGCATGCAGTCAGATGTGAGTTTAAACGAGATTCCATGAAACAACAATAATCATTCTGTTAAGGTACTAAGGACAGAATGTGTCATGGAACGAGTCGACACATCACGTAAATAGAAGCAAATAAATGAGCAGGGTGTTGACCACACTGCCGCAGTGCAATTATCCTGCATTGACATACCATTATGCAAAGCAGTCGAAGATGCGATACCTCTGGTCGAGTGCGCCCTGAGGTTGTCAGGAGGCTCTAAAACTGATGCTCTGTAGGCTTCAGAAATGGCCTCACACAGCCAGTGTGACTGGCGCTGGGTGGATAACTGGCGACCTGCAGATGCATCTCTAGTGCACCAACAAATGTTGAGTTTGACGCATTGCTGCCATGCGTGTTATGCAACACGTCGACGCCCGCACAGGACAGAGAAAATGGAAGATGATGCTTCTTCTGATTTGTGGGGGGGGGGGGGGGGCATCCAGCGATATCACTCTTGATTTAAAAGAGCTTGTGATGTTTTTATGTATGAACGCTGGGTTAGGTCTCCGATCAGCTGAGCTGCCGTCAGCCTAAATTCTGAGACATGGCGGAGCGACGGAGAGGGCAGATAAATCATTCACCCTCTTAGCGGATGTTAAAGCCAGCAGCAGGGCTGTTTTAAGAAACAAGAATTTAATTGGAACCTGATTCAGTGGCTCAAATGGAGCTTTGATCAGGGCTCGCAGAACCAGCGTTAAATCCCACTGTGGAGCAAGTGGGCGTGAAAACAGGACTGCGTCTCTGTACACCTTTTAAAAAACGCTTCATTAGCAGATGATTAAAAGCTGTTCTGTCCCCGAAACCTTCATGACCGGAAGAGATGGCTGCAGCGTACGTTTTAATCGTGTTGAACGCCAAATTTCTGTCCATCAGCTGTTGTAGAAAGGACAGCACGCTACCTAGTGGACACGAAGTGGCCTCTACAGCTTTCTCTGTACACCAGTGCTGAAAAGCTGTCCACTTTTATGTGTACAGCGCTGTGGTGGATGCAGCACGTGAATCCTGGATTGTGCACACTACATCTTGACGTGGACCGTCCCTGGACATCATGTCCGCCCTCTGTTCAGAACACCAGGGATGGGCACACCAAAATCTGCTCTCCATCAGAGCAGTGTACAACACAGCAGCTATCTCACAATGTGTAACATTTGGGCTGAGCGCACACCCCCCTTGCCGGTTATGTATGCAGCAGTCACTTGCTATCTGTATGAGTCAACACATGATGATTCTGCAGCACAGAGGCAAAATGTTGAATCACATTCAAAACCCCTGACACTCTAAAAACATTTATACGAGTTGCTGTGTGGGGTGGCCACAGCGCCCCCACAGCTCAAGAAATGCATGTGCCTCTGTGAAGTCTGACACGTGTGACATAAGTTTGCTGACAGAAACATCTGTTATCACTCTGCCGGTTTCACGTGAGTTGCACTGCTTCCACCTGTCTGGAAAAGCGGGTCAGCGTCAACAGATGTCCAGATAAAGCAGAATTCTCCTCCCTGCTCTGTGTGGCGGCTACAGAGCGACTCGACGCATTTTAAATGGAAATGCTGTCTCACAGTTCAAAATTGACAAATCTAATATGAATCTCATCCTTCTGGTCCGTTTGAGACCAGGAAGTGACGAGAGTGGAACCCTGTGTTTTCTTCTACTTCTGGGACCTTGGAAATTACATTTTAATCAGAATTTCCTGAGCTGCGAGGGGGAACAAGATCTGTTCTAGAGATAAAAGAAAACGTCTCTAGAGTTCCTCCGAACGGGGGTTTGAGCTATACTGCAGCGTGAATCCCCTGCTGATAAACAGTTCATCCATCTTTCTGGAGCGCACACTCACTGCCACTCCGCGTAACGTTTGGGAAGCGGGCACGCGTTTATGCTGCGTCACGTTATTTACGGACGCCAATCACCGCCGTCATGTGTGCCTCACTCAGGCTGCGGGCTCACATCCGTGCTGATGTGAGCTGGCGTGCGCTGAGGGGAAGGTGCGTGCTCCCCGAGCATGCAGAACCGGTTTAGGACTGCCGCGGGTGCGCGGCGTTCCTATGCCGCGCACAGGCTGCGGGCTCACATCCATGCTGATGTAATCTGGCGTGCGCTGAGGGAAGGTGGGATGGTCGGGAACCCTAGAAATTACCTCTTTTACCAGAAGTTCTTGGACTTCTGCATTTAGGGATGAGACCTGGTCTGGGGATGACAGAACCGTCTCTAAAACTCCTCCAAACTGAGGGGTTTGAGCTGCAAATTGTAGTGTATAACCCCTGCTGATCAGCCTGCTCATCCATCTGTCTAGAGAGCACGTCCTTTGCCACTCTGCGTAACGTTCGTGGAGTGGGCGTGCGTTTGTGGTGCGTCATGTTTCTTACGGACGTCAGCCAGTTACAGCCTCGACCGCCGTCATGCGTCGCGGAAGTGTGCTCCGCGTGACCCAAGGCGAGGCTTTCTCAAAAGGGCTCTGAGTGCGCTTCTGTGCCGCGCTCAGGCTGCGGGTTCACATTCATGTCATTGTGAACTGGCGTGTGTTCAGGAGAGGTGTGCGCGCCTTCATTAACGCGGCGCTGTTTGGGTGAAAGCTGCCTGCGCTGCGGGAGCGTACAGCTCCTGCTGAGAGCGAGGTTTCCCACTGGACTTGTTCAGCGGTCTCGCATTCATGCTGTTGCGAGCCGGCATGTGCTGGGGAGAGGTGTGCACGCCTTCATCAATGCAGCGCCGTTTGGATGAAGGCTGCCAGCGTCGCGGGAGCGCGCGTTTAACACCGCTGCGGTGAAAAGCGTGCAGTTCGGGCTGAGAGCAGGTTATAATAATAATAATAATAATAATAACTTTTATTTATAATGCACTTTACATTCACAGTGAATCTCAAAGTGCTACAAAGAGTGCTTTTATCCTGCTGCTATCTGATGTTCAACCATAAAAGCAACCGAGAGCAAAACAACCAGGAGGATAACGCCTCAGAATGAACACATGAAAAAAAACTTAAAATGCACAAAAATGCAGATAAAATTTTCAAATAAGAACTATGGGTGAATTAAAAAAAAAAGTACAGTGCAATCAATTAAAAAACTGGGTAAAAAGAAAGGTTTTAAGACCCTTTTTAAAACATGTGGAGCATGTGTCTGTGGAGCCCTCGGATATGAAGGCAGGGCGTCCCACAGCCGAGGGGCAGCGCAGGAGAAAGCCCGGTCTCCTGTTGTGCAGGATCGAGACCTGGGAGTGAGAAGAAGATGAGTGTTGGAAGAGCGGAGAGTGCGTGAAGGACAATGAGGGGTGAGAAGTTCTTTTAAATAAGATGGTGCATTACCGTACAAGCATTGTAAGGCGAGCAGATACATTTTGTAAGTGATCCGGGCAGAAACAGGAAGCCAGTGAAGTGAACGGAGTACAGGGGTGATGTGCTCGTGCTTACGCACTCTAATCAGGACCCTGGCAGCGCTGTTCTGGACATACTGTAGTTTCTGAATGTTCTTGCCAGGAATCCCAATGAGGAGTGCATTGCAGTAGTCCAGTCTGGAAGAGACAAAGACATGGACGAGCTTTTCTGCATCGGTGAAGGACAGTAACTCGAAGAGTTATCCCATTGGACTCGTTCTGCGGACCACATTCACTTTCAACTGCTGTGTCATGCGAGCATCTCATGTTTATCTTTGAGCTGCGGTGATTTTGAAAAACCTGTTTTAGGACACCGGCTCGTTTGTCAGTTCGAATGATCTCACAGTGGTTTCTCCTCACACATCCTCCACACAGACAGGCTGAATCAGACACTTTAATCTTTGAATGATGTTCGTGTTTTATTTCAAAAACTCCTGTCATCAATGCACACACATCGCCCGCAAGGCGTCATTCCTGAATCTTCTTCCCCGTGAGCCCTGCGGTTTGTTGTCCCAGGGCGCCGCCTGTTTGCGATCTCTGGGAAAAGCTGAACCGCCGGTTGCCGGGATGAGAAGGGCTGTTTTCTGATGGGCGGGGCTGGCGTTGAAGCAGAGCGGGAGGACGCAGCTGTGGAACGTCTGTTTGCTACCTATAGCCACAACGAGCCTTCCAGGGGGGCGGGATGAGGCGTGCGGCTTGGTCAGATGGCGCACAGTCTCCAACACTTCCTCCGGCTTTTTCGATTTCTCGAGCATGTCCATGAAAATTGGCTCTGAATAGCACGTCCGCTTCTCTGACAGGGAGGGGGGACAGCAGACGAGGCACACGTCTTGAGGGTGACGTCAGACGCCCTGCAGAGGGAGCTCTTGTCTCCTCAGGCAGGTCTGTCCCTCCGGCCTCTGAGATGCTGTACGTCAGCAGCGCAACGTATTGTTCGCTGCGGCCGCCTGGAACGCATACTGGTGAGCTCGGTTGGAGAGCAACGTCACCGTCTGGTCATGCCTCCCCGGAGGCATGGGACGCTGGTCCAACCTGGACATCTTTGCTCCGAAAGCCTCCGCCAAGCTTGGTTCCGGGGGGGGTATGAAAATGTGTATGAAAATGTCACATTTTTCAAGCAATATTTTCATAATGCAATGGGATATCCAGATCATTCAAATGTCTAGATAAAGCTTAAGCACTCAGCTTTACAAATATGTAAACCTTGTTTAGCTGTGATGTTCATAAGTGTGTCTAGAGGCTGGAGAATCAATACATTTTAAGCAATTTGTCAAATGCATGTATATGAAAATGTGTCCAAGAGAATTTCCACTCTGTTAAACCCCTCCACTCTGATGATGGGTGCGGATGTGGAAAACCGGCGCTCTCAGTCTACCAGGTCCGGCTGCAGCCTCGTTCCAGTAGGACGTCACGGCTGGGAAAACGAGGCCAGATGGGATCAGGACGGCGAGTCGGGGTGGGGCCAAAAAACCTTCCCGCTAGATCATCCGATCTGGGCAGGGGGAGGAGAGGGATGGAAAAAAGTCCCTTCATGTCAGCCGCCTCCTGGATTATGCCGGGCAGCTCCAGAGGAGAGCACAGACGGCTGGGAGCAGTGTGGTCACTGATGCGAAAAAGGTCTGGGGGGGGTGAGCATTCGCTCAGCCCCCCTCGTTCCGACACTACACTCTCCAGGAGGGAGTGAGCAGCGGGGGCTGCTGCTGACGTCGCCTGTCCCGGAGGAACCATTGGATTTGCTCCGAGTTGGCGATAAAAGTAAAAATTAAAGATGGCGTCGTCCAGTGTGTAGCGACCCGCCACTGAGAAATATTCCTCGGCGCTTACCTTGAAATAAGACTGCTCGTCTGTTTCTCCTCAGGGAGGAGAACTCACCAGGACGGCAGGAGGTTGGCATGGCGGGACCACAGGCAGCCTTAACAAAGGATGTGCCCGTCAAGCTGGACAACTTCCCTTCTTCGTTCTTCTGACAGTGCTATTAGCTTGCTGAAGAAAAAATGGGAGCCGATTTCCCGCTCTTAACGTAATTTATACGGACCGGGTGGGGCCCACACAACGGGTGGGGCCCACACAACAGGTGGGCGTGGACTAAATTTTTTTCAGTGCGATGCTTTGCATGACGGGATAAAACCCACCAGCGACAGCTCTTAAAGGGCGAAGCCTATACGAAATAGAACAGAACAAGTCTGTGACTGATGCGTTGCACAAAGAGTGTATAGCTAATTCGCAACTCCAGTCCCTGGTTGGGCATTTCTATGAATTAAAATACATACAATTTATCAATCAAAATACATTAAGAATACTTATGTTTTCCTGCCTACATATTCATGTAATCAACCTAACAACCTCCAAATTCATAAAATAAAAAGTATACATTAAAATACAAACAATTTAAAAAATCTAGATACAATAAAAATACAAAACATTTTCCTCTACAAATTCTAAAATAACTTTGCAACCCACAAATTTACATAAATATCATGGCACATCCTCAATACCTCCCCGTCCGCACACGTTCAACTAACATACTAAAAATTGTAAATATAATACAGGATTGTGTTGAGGCACAAATCTGGGGAAGGATACAGAAACATTTCTGCTGCTTTCAAGGTCCCAAAGTGTCCTCCATCATTGATAAATGGAAGAAGCTTAGAACCACCAGGACTCTTCTTCCTAGAGCTGGCCGGCCGTCTAAACTGAGCGAATGGGGCAGAAGAGTCTTAGTCAGGGAGCTGACCAAGAACCCAATGGTCCACTCTGTCAGAGCTCCAGCATTCCTCTGTGGAGAGAGGAGAACCTTCCAGAAGGACAACCATCTCTGCACCAATCCACCAATCAGGCTGTATGTTAGAATGTATAGACAAATGCCACTCTTTAATAAAAGAACATGGCAGCCCGTCTGGAGTTTATCAAAAGGCACCTGAAGGACTTTGAGACCAGGAGAAACAAAACTCTCTGGTCTGATGAGACAAAGATTGAACTCTTTGGTCTGAATGACAGGCGTCATGTTTGGAGGAAACAAGCTCAGAACAATACCATCCCTACAGGGAAGCATGGTGGTGGCAGCATCATGCTATGGAGATGATTTTCAGCAGCAGGGACTGGCAGACTAGTCAGGATAGAGAGAAAGATGAATGCAGTGATGCTTCCTGCAGATAAAATAAAAATTGAGAAATTATGGAATCACCCAAAACTATTCTGTATCTGAGAACTGCTGAGTTTTTTTTATTTTTTTATTTTAAGATTCAGTTTTTGCTCACGTGCAAGGCTCAGCACGTGAAAAGGTTCAAGGCTGAAGGCCTAGTCTGTGACCGTGGGTTTATTGGGATAGGGGTCTGGCATGGTACTGCAGTGGCAGCATGCATGTTTTCATAAGCAGTGTCAACAGGTGGGTTCACGGTTCGTTTCTGGCTGATCATGTGACCAGCTGATTGCGCTCCATCTGCTGTCAGTGGAACGTATTCTCACATAAATAGGAGCTAGTTTCCAATTTTACACTTGAGACCTTTTAACACTTTATTATGACTTAACAGCTTGTTGGTTTCAGATGTAATTAATTTGTTTAGTGTATGACAGAGTAAAAGGTTTGATGTATTTACATGAGTAAATTTTGCATGTATTTTTTAAGTTGACCTGTTTGTTCAGTAGTCCAGTATCAAAGTAATAAGAACATAATTTAAATTCAATTCAATTCAGTTTATTCATATAGCGCCAAATCACAACAAAGTTGTCTCAGGGAACTTTACAGAAACATTCACATAAAAGACAATTAGTAAAGTTTTCTATCTAAGGAAGCAACAGACAAGTTTAATCTTGGATTTGTTGAAGTCTCCCATCCTGAGCAAGCACAGTGGCAACAGTGGAAAGGAAAAACTGTCTTTTAAGAGAAACCTCCAGCAGAACCAGGCTCAGGACAAGAGGCCATCTGCTTTGACCGGCTGGTTGAGAGGACAGGAAGGAGAGACAGACAAACACAGAATGGTAGGTCCAGGTGTATCTGAAAGACAAAAACACACATGTTAAGGATAGAAAAAATAATTACAAATATAAAACAGGTTGAGCAGAGTAAGTAAAGACAGTAGCAGAGTGAAAATTGTGGTCAGTTTGTCCTCCAGCAGTCTAAGCCTATAGCAGCATAACTAAGGGGCAGCTCAGGAAACCCAAGCCGAACCTAACTATAGTCCAGTCTAGATGGGACAAATGCATGGAACAGTTTTTCTGCATCATTTTTGGACAAGATGTTTCTAATTTTAACGATATTACACAGGTTGTTAGATAATAACTCAGATTCTTCTCTTATGTTCTCCTGTCCTACAGAGTCCTATAAAGGCCACTTTGGCCCAGTCCACTGTGTTCGCTTCAGTCCTGATGGCGAGCTGTATGCCAGTGGTTCTGAGGATGGCACGCTTCGACTCTGGCAGACAGCAGTGGGGAAAACCTACGGTCTGTGGAAGTGTGTCCTCCCAGGTATCTGTCACTGCTTCTCGAGATGTTTCAACATGTTTGTTTGATTTGTTTTTAATGTTACTCAAAAAAATGTTCATTGTTTCAAGTGGTACAGAGAAGTGCAGTTTGTAGAAATACTAAATTAGAAGGTCCACATGGAGAGACTAATCAAAGTGAACGCAAATAGTTGGTTTTAAATTAAAGCCTGATTGATATGGAAATACAAAGTAATCCCTCGTCAGTAACTCTTGTTTCTTGTTGGTCACGAAATGTCCATCCAATTATCGTCACCTGCTTCTTCCTTTTCGGGTCACAGAGGTCACTTGTGCCCAAATCCAGACATCACTGTGTGAGAGGTGGGGGACACCCTGGACAGGTCTCCAGTCCATCACAAGGACACATGGAGACAAACAACCATTCACACTCTCACCTAGGAACAATTCAGAGTTACCAATCAGCCTAACATGCATGTTTTTGGTCTGTGGGAGGAAACTGGAGTACACGGAGAGAACATGCAAACTCCACCCAGAAAGGCCCCTGGCCAGAATTTGAACCGGCGACCTGCTCACTGAGAGGCAGCAGCTCTACCTACTGCTCCACCATGCCAGTGGAACTAAAATTCTAGGTGGTATTTTATTTGATTGTAAGTGGGCAACGTTTACCGTGTCCTGTGGGTCGATCCATTATAGCAGGGGTGTCAAACTCATTTTCACCGAGGGCCACATCAGCATAATGGCTGTCCTTAAAGGGCCAGATGTAACTTATAAATGTAACTAAATGTAATCGAATGTAATGTAAAATAAAATGTAACTACTCCTTAATGTTAAATAACTCATTATTTATTATAACTTATTCAAGTGACAATTACGGTTGCATAGAAAACATATGTTTGCTTGTTGCTCTAACATCAATCCTTTTAAAGTTTGTCAGCTTATGAAAACCCACATAACTCCATTATTGAAGGATCAAACTGTCCAAGTGAATAAAGAAAAATAACAAATAGTCAAATAGCTTTGAAGACATCCTAAAACTGAGCTGCAAAGAACATGTATGACACATGTAGCATTTTACAAAAGAAGGCTACACACAGCCTTGCATCCAACTGATGGTTTGATGACAACAATTTGCCTGCATACACACATAAGACCTGCAAACATTAAATAATTACAACAGCAGCTATACATAAATAATATGTAATCAACTAAAAAACAAAATAAAGGTTGACTCGGTTCACAACTATATTACTCAAGTTTTTTGGTTAGTCTTCGATGAGGAGATGCTGCCTGTCCTTGTACACACCAAGTGGATTCTCTCTACTATCGATTGATCATGTTCTGAAAATGATAAACACAAAACAAAATGCACGCACAATCATTAAATTGCACACAGTTTAACTGTTCTTCTTCTTGGTTGAATTACATTTTATTATATTTTAGTTTTCAAAAAAAATGCTAACCTGTGTTTTTCTGACCAGATGTCTGACACCGTTTGTCAATGTCTGGCTTTAGGTCCTGTGCTGAGAACAGCATGGAGGTTGTCATCCGTGAGGCGTGATCTGTGCTTGTTTTTGTTCAGATTCATTATGGGAAAAAACTGTTGGCACAGATAGGTGCTTCCAAACATGGACAGAACACGGCAGCATGAAGTCGAAGCTGTGGCATCAAACCAGGGGGCATCAGACGGTAAAAGTCCTGGATTGCAGCATCCTGGAACTTTGCTCTCAGGCCACTGTCGCTTTGAAGCTCAATTAGCTCCATCTGAAGGTGTTGGGGTGCAGTGCAGACATCGGTGGTGAAAGGATTGGCAAAGATGTCAAAGCCAGACTGTTGTGCTCTGAAGTCAGAGAAGCGCCGATCAAACTCAGTCTTTAACCAGCTCAGTTTGGTAGCTAACTGAGCACATGAAAACGTCTCGGGAAACGAGGCTGACATGCTCTGACAAACAGGAAAGTGGACAAGATTGTCCTGTTTCACTTGCCGCATCCATAAGTCCAATTTACGCTGGAAAGCCGTGATCGTGTCGGACATCTGCGTGATGACTTGTTTGCGTCCCTGCAGCTTCTGATTCAACTGGGCGAGATGGTCGGTTATGTCACACAACACAGCAAAGTCTCACAGCCACTCTGGATCTGATAGTTCAGACATGAGTTTTCCTTTACTCTGCATAAAAAGAGCAATGTCTTCCCTGAGCTCAAAAAATCGTTTGAGGACTTTGCTCCTACTCAGCCACCGCACTTCTGTATAGTACGGCACATCCCCGTGTTCCGAGCCCATCTCCAGCAAAAACTGCTGGAACTGACGGTGATTCAGGCCACGCGCCCTAATGAAGTTCACTGTTTTCATGACTGTGGTCACAATGTCCTCCATCCCCAGCACCTTCCCACACAAAGCTTCTTGATGGATAATGCAATGATACGTTATCAGAGGCGTGTGACCGTTCATTTTTTGTATTTTCCTCTTCATTAGTCCAACCAAGCCCACTTTTCCTCCACACATTGCCGGTGCACCGTCTGTAGTTAATCCCACCAAGTTTTCCCACTGCAATGCATTTTTACTTACGGACTTCTCCACCGCATCAAAAATGTCCTGTCCCGTCGTGGTCCCATGCATTGCAGCCACATCCAACAGCTCCTCAGTGATAGAGAGGTCCGACTTTACGCCTCTAATAAAAATTGATAACTGTGCTGTGTCTGTGTTATCTGTGCTTTCATCAACAGCTAATGAAAAAGCTGTGTAGCTGCGTGTCTCCTCGGTCAGCTGTGTTGGAAGATTTTCTGCTAGTTCCTTCACTCGGTTCGCGATGGTGTTTCTTGATAAACTGACATTTTTAAAAGTCTGTAACTGGTCGGGACACACCTGCTCACAGACCTTCAGCATGCACTGCTTCAAAAACGCTCCCTCTGAAAAAGACTTGGAAGCGTGGGCGATTTCTTCAGCCACAATGAAGCTAGCTTTCACTGCGGCCTCGTTTTTGGCTGTGGATTTCGTGAACAAACTCTGCTGCGACCGCAGTTTGCCTTTTTATTCTTGTGCAATTTGTTGCTTTTCTTGAAGGCTAGCTTTAGCGTACTTAGCTCCGTGTTTGGTGTCAAAATGTCGACGCAGATTGTACTCTTTGACAACCGACACTGCCTCGTAACACAAAAGACATACTGGTCTTTCTCCTTGAAGCACAAACAAGTATTCGCCTTCCCATCTTTCTTGAAACAGTCTTCCGTCTGCATCAACTTTTCTCTTTCTGGACATTTTGGGATCATTATTTATATCTCAATTCCACTCGTTGGCATGGATGTGGAAACACTGCCGCGGCTACCGAGGTAGAAAGGCATTGTGGGAAATGTAGTTTTTGGTCAAAGCACGCTCTTAATTTATTTTTTGGTATGTATTTTTAGACACTCAACTTTTAAGCTCTCGCGGGCCACATAAAATGACATGGCGGGCCACATGTGTCCCGCGAGCCTTGAGTTTGACACATGTGCATTATAGAATCAACACAAGTGTCTTTCACCGCCACTTGTTTCATGTTTCCAAAATAATATCTGTCTGATTAATGAAATGAGCTGAAAATGACTTCTGAACAAAGGCAGCTGCAAAAGTTAAGGAGCATTAAGTGTAGAACCACTAGACTGAGGAACAGCTTCTACCCTGAGGCTGTTAGACTCATGAATCTCTAACCAGAATAATCACTGTGAAAATCACATCATGTTGCTGCTGATCTGTTTCATGTTGCTGTGTTCATACGTGCTCATCTGCTCACACAGACTCGTGTTCATGTTTGTGCTGCTGTTTGACGTAATGTTTTTATGCTTTTAGTGCTTAGTGTATATTTAGTTGTTTTTCTTTTACATTTTATTGTTGGACGTAACTGGGACCCTGTGAACATAATGTCGTTCCACCACATGTTCCACATGTGGTGGAACGACAAATAAATCTCTCTGACTCTGAAAAGCCATCTGCGGTCAGGTTCCTCCTGTTTGTTTGTAACTCTTGGTCTTGTTCTTCCTCCAGAGGACCTTGGGACAGAGAACTCTGAGCAGATGTACTCCTCCACCCCTGAGATTAAAGCTTGAAGACACAGTTGTGCCATCAGAGAAGCACGTGAAAAGAACGAAGATGAGTGGAGTGGTGCTCCAGGGGGTCTTCTGTGAGCTCACAGTAGGGAACAGAGTCCAGAGCCTCCCCACCCATCCACCAGGAGCTGATCTTCAGATCGCTCCATTTGTCCAATGATCACATACATGTTTTTCTTTTTAAAGAGCCGTTTGGGCAGCAGAGGAACGCAGTAGAGCTGTGGGTGGAGGCTCACTGCTGCCTGCTTTATCTCTGTTCAGCCACTTTATTTTAAAATGAACTCCAGATCTTATGATTGGCTTTGTTTTGGTTTCAACATTAAGCTTTTATTAAGCTGGACCAAGGCATTTGTTTTCTCTTCATACGTACAGAATAGTGGACATTTGTGCTGAAGTGCAGGAGCTTTCATTTCTTCAAACTGAACATGGCTTTGAGTATTTCCTACCGTTTTACTGATTTAGCCTTTAAAGAGTGCAAATGAAAGAAATTATTGTTTTGTGATAAAGTGGAAAGGGGAAAAAATGTTACTTATTTTTTTTTCCATTTTAGATCCTCTTCATTTGTGTCCAGTGGTGAAATAAACAAGACGCATTACGCTTTTATTTATTAGTAATGCACAAAACGGGATGTTTGGTGTCTTTATTATTTTTTTAAACTGTCCGAATATGTCTCTCAACTCAAATCAAATATTAACTCATCTGTAAAATATGATATTTGTTAACTAATATCCATTAGATTTGATGGGTCAGTCAAATTAAATTGGCTATAAATTAATTGGAAAAAGTTAAATAAAGTAGATGCCATTTCCTGCATTCTGGTGTATTTTAACGGGTTGTTTAACATCTAGTCTTACCTACACAAGTAACACTTGATTCAATAACTATTTTAGAGTTAATGGTAGAACAAGACCTGCCTGACCAACAGCTCTCCTTGTGTGAATAGAGCACGCTCCGCTTCACATGCATCCTACTCACAGTCCAAGAAACACTGTAGCCTAAGTTAATCTAAAAAAGTTAAATCTGGTCCTCTGGACATTCAAAAAAACAAAGCAAATCAACAAAAAAATGTAGAAACTTTTCGTCTCTCATCCGAGAGACTTCCTCAGTCTGAGGTGCTGTATTCAGCTCAGTCTCTTAAATAGCACCTTCTCAGAGTGGATCAACCAGTTTTGCTGCTGAAAACCAAAACCAGCTGATCACATGCTCAAGAAGGACCGTCAGCCTAACAATGGATCATTAGCACACTGATGGCTGTTTACTGTTCACAGAGGGCTGAGTGATACTAGCAATCACAGCATTGTAAGAGGGGGACAGTTGAACCTGGAGGCCTCCACCCCTGTTTAATGATGGACGGTTTCTTTTAACAAAGATGGCCTCCTTTACTCTCTCAAACCATCATTACTCTCTATCCAGGATGTGAACATCTTCATCCCTGAAAGAGTGACCGCTGGCCTGGAGATGAGTGTAGACCGCAGAGTCCTGGCCTGATGATGTTGATCTTCTGTGCTGGTCCATCCTTTTGGCCAGTGGCTGTTTTGTTTCCCCGATGTAAGACTGATCACAGCCCTCCTGACACTGAACAGCATACACAACATTACTCTGTTTGTGCCGGGGGACTGGATCTTTGGGATGAACCAGTCTTTGCCGTAATGTATTTTGGGGTTTAAAAGCCACTGGGACGTTATGTTTAGAAAATAAACGTCTCAGTTTCTCTGATACCCCCTCAACATATGGAATGACCACTGGTCTGTGTTCCTCCTTTTCACCTGTTGGCTGACTGGAGTCCTGTTTGGGTTTCTTCTCTGCTTTTAGGAAGGCCAAGTTAGGATATCCACATTGCTCTAGAGCCTGTCTTGTGTGGGATTTCTCCTTCTGCCTGGCTCCTGAGCTAGTGGGGATGCTGTCTGCTCTGTGGTACAGAGTCCTGATGACTCCTAACTTGTGCTACAAAGGGTGATGGGAGTCAAACTGCAAATACTGGTCTGTGTGGGTGGGTTTGCGGTACACCTCAGTTTGCAAATGTCCTCTATCAGAGACTGAGACCTCACAGTCCAAGAAAGCCAACCTGCCATTTTTTACATCTTCTCGTATGAACTTGATGTATTTATCCACAGAGTTGATGTGGTCAGTAAAATGTTGGACTTCCTGAGATTTAATTTTAACCCAGGTGTCGTCAACATACCTGAACCAATGACTTGGTGGTGTCCCTGAAAAGGACGTCAAGGCTCTCTTTTCTACCTCCTCCATGTACAGGTTGGCAACAATAGGAGAAACTGGAGACCCCATAGCACACCCATGTTTCTGCCTATAATATTGCTCCCCATATGTGAAGTAGGTTGACTGCAGGCACAGTTTCAAGAGTTGACACAGTTGTTCTGTGGAAAG
>NC_056519.1:32311236-32321441 GCF_014905685.2 Nematolebias whitei
TTTTTTTTTTTTTAATGTCCAGAGGACCAGATTTAATTTTTTTAGATCTTTGTATTTTAGTTTTGTGGCTTCCTGACCTTTCCTTCCTTCTTCACTCATGTTACTCGAACTATGAATTTTACTAAATGTTTCTGCTAATATTTCAGCTTTCTCATCATCTTTTGTAATAGTTTTGTTACTTATTTTTAATACTGGATATTCATATTCTTTTTTAATACCATTCATTCTTTTAATTATTTTCCAAATTTTTTCAATTTTTGTTTCTTTTCCCACTGTGTTACAGAATTTTCTCCAATATTCTCTCTTTGTGTTCTATTGTTCTAGAATTGCGCCGCTCAAGGTGGCTGCATGTTGGAGTAGCTCTGTTACTTTCATTCTGATATTACTTTTGATAACTTTAATTCCTCTTTTTTCTGGATATAAATCGCTTTTTTTGGATGATTATTTCCTCTGGTGTCAGATGTTGTGCAGCTGGAAGGATTTTTACTGAAATATCTTTTCTTTTGGACATTTGTTACGATGCGTAACCATAACAACAAGGTTTTTTACAACCGGGAGCAGCTGATTAACATCTCCAAATCTCAAATAATATCTCAACTACAGCCTCAAATCCTAAATGAGTTGAAAAGGAGGTGTCATGGATGCAGAGCAGGAGGGAGAATGAGAGAAGAAAGCAATTTAAACCATCTCTTCCATCGATCATGATGGGCAATGTGAGATCGCTGGGAAACAAGTTGGATGAACTTCAAGCCCTAACAAGGACCCATCCAGAGTATCGGGAATGCAGTGTTATGTGTTTCACTGAGACATGGTTGCAGGATCATATCCCCGACTCCAGCGTTTCCTTGCCAGGCTTTCTGACCATATGAGCAGATAGAGATTTAAAGAGGAGTGGCAAAAGGAAAGGAGGTGGGTTGGCAGTGCTTGTGAACAACAGATGGTGTAATCCTGGACATGTTACTGTGAAGTGTTGTCTCTGCAGTCCAGATATTGAACTGTTAGCCCTAAGTTGTCGTCCATATTATTTGCCAAGAGAGTTCACCAGTGTTATTTTGGCAACTGTTTACATTCAACCCAATGCTGTTGCAGAGACTGCGTGTGATGTCATCAGCTCTGAGGTTACTAAGCTACAAACACAACACCCTAGTGCGTTTGTTGCAATATCTGGGGATTTTAATCATGCCTCTCTCTCTGATACACTTCCGACATTCGAACAGTTTGTCAGCTGCTCTACCAGAGAAAACAAAAAACAAAATGCTGGACTTGTATTGATGGATTCATACATCGCTAAAGCAAGACCCCCTCTTGGCAAATCAGATCACAATCTTGTGTATCTCTGTTCAAAATATAAACCCCTTGTTCAGAGGCAACCTGCAATAAAGAGAACAGTGAGAAAATGGTCAATGGAAGCTGAAGAAGCCCTGCGGGGTTGTTTTGACGCTACAGACTGAGATGCACTGTGCCAGCCACATGGAGAGGACATCAATGCCATGACTGAGTGTGTGACTGACTATATAAACTTCTGTGTAAACAACACCATCCCCACCAGAACAGTGAGATGCTTCCCCAATAACAAACCCTGGATCACCACTGACCTGAAGGAACTGCTAAACCAGAAAAAAAGAGCCTTCAGGGAGAGAGACAGTGAATTATTGAGGAGCACACAGAAGCAACTAAAAGTCAAGATAAGAAACAGCAAGGAGGTGTACAAGAAGAAGCTGGAGAGCAAGCTCCAACAGAACAATATCAGAGAGGTGTGGTCAGGGATGAAACAGATCACAGGCTTCAAGCAGAAGGAGGATCAGAAGGATGGAAGCCTGGACAGAGCCAATGAACTGAACACATTCTTCAATAGGTTCAGTTCAGAAACAAGCTCAGCATCCTCCTCTCTTGCCCACAGCCAAACATACATACCACCCTCCAGTGACCCAAGGCTGTCCTGTCACACCTCAAATATTGTATCTACCACCTCAGTCATGGACCCTTCTTCTACATATTGGTCTTCAACTAAATCAGAATATGCTGATACCTCCTTTGCGTCCCCCCTCTGCATCTCCAGAAGTCAGGTGAGGAAGCAGCTGGAGAGACTGAACAGGAATAAGGCTGCAGGTCCAGATGGTGTCAGTCCCAGAGTCCTGAAGGTCTGTGCAGAGCAGCTCTGTGGGGTTCTGCAGCACCTCTTCAACCTTAGCCTGACCCAGGAGAAGGTTCCAGTGTTATGGAAAACATCCTGTCTTGTTCCAGTGCCAAAGAAAATGCACCCATCAGTCCTCAATGACTATAGACCTGTTGCCCTGACATCCCACATCATGAAGGTCCTAGAGAGACTTCTGCTGACCCACCTGACTAGACAGACAAGCACATATCAGGACCCACTGCAGTTTGCTTATCAGCGTGGACTTGGAGTTGAAGATGCCATCATACACCTGCTTCAGCAAACTCACTGTCATCTAGAAAAGGCAGACAGCACTGTGAGAGTCATGTTCTTTGATTTCTCCAGTGCATTTAACACAATCCAGCCTGATTTGCTTTGTCAGAAACTCCAGAAGACTCAGGTGGAGGACTCAACAATCACCTGGATCAAAGACTACCTGACGGACAGACCACAGTTTGTGAGACTGAAGGGTTGTGTGTCTAACCAGGTGGTCAGTAGCTCAGGAGCACCACAGGGGACTGTACTCTCACCATTCCTTTTCACTCTGTACACCTCAGATTTCCAGTACAAAACAGACTCCTGTCATCTGCAGAAATATTCTGATGACTCTGCAGTGGTCGGGTGTATCAGAGATGGACAAGAAGCTGAGTACAGGGAACTGGTGGACCAATTTGTGACATGGTGTGGAAACAATCATCTCATCTTGAATGTGAACAAAACAAAGGAGATGATTGTAGATTTCAGGAGAATCAGGAACAGATCCAACCCTATTTTCATCATGGGAGAAGAAGTGGAGGTGGTGGAGAAGTATAAATACCTTGGAGTTCACCTGGACAATAGACTGGACTGGAAATGCAACAGTGAAGCATCTACAAGAAGGGACAGAGCAGACTGTACTTCTTGAGGAAGCTGAAGTCCTTCAATGTTTGCAGCAAGATGCTGCATATCTTCTATAAGTCTGTTGTAGAGAGTGCCATCTCTTCTGGCATCATCTGCTGGGGGAGCAGCACCAGAGCAAGTGACTTAAAAAAGATCAACAAGCTCATAAAGAAGGCTGGCTCAGTTCTGGGGACTCCTCTAGAACCTTTGGAGATGATTGTTCAAAGAAGGATTCTTCATAAAATGAAGAACATTATAGACAACCCTCAGCATCCTCTTCATCAGACTGTCATACAACGTCAGACTGTCATACAACAGCAAAGTGTCTTCAGTCAGAGGTTTCTTCAAATCCATTGTAGGACAGACGCTACAAGAGATCCTTCCTGCCCACATCCATCAGCATCTGTAACAACTCATTAATGAAACCAGGATGATGAGTTACAACAACATTTAATTTCCCTCTGGGATTAATAAAGTATTTTTGAATTGAATTGAATTAAGTATTCTCCTTACCATAGCTTGCTTTCTTTTATAATCAATTAGATTCTGATAAACTGGATTCCTTTTAAGTACTTTAAATGCTTTATTTCTTAACTTTATTATTTTACTACATTCACTTGTACAATTTTCTTGTCTTTCTGTCTTCCTCCTTTCTTTATTGAATTTTCTGCAGCTTCTAGTATTACCTTATTTATATATGTATTTATATTATTTATATCCATTGTCATGTTGACTTTTTCTAGACTAATTTGACTCAAATAGCTAAATTTAACCCAGTCTGCCTTATTAAAATTCCATTTCTCTTTTATTTTTATATTCTTGTTATTTATTGTTAGACCTGCTCTTATTGTAATGGGATAATGATCGCTGCCTATAGTTGTGTTTTTATCAATGTCCCACTCACAGACACCAGCCACTGAGTTTGATACAATTGTTAAATCTATGACTGACTCTGCTCCTGTTCTTACATTTAGTCTTGTCCCTCTTCCATCATTAATACATACAAAATTTTTGTTTTCCATTATTTCTTCGATAATCTGTCCATTTTTATCGTTACATTTACCCCATACTGTGCTATTAGCATTAAAGTCCCCACACCATATTACTCTCCCTTCCAGATGTTCCATCACCTCCTCCATCAGCTCCAGTGACAATGTTTTACATGGATTATAAAAATTTAATATTTTACAATTTCCTTCTTTTCCCCAAATTTCTATTACTATATATTCCAATTCTTTACCTTTCCCTATTATTTGATATTGCCTGCCTTGTTTTATAAATATTATTCACCCTCCTCCACTTCCTTCTTGTCGATCCCTTCTTATACATCATATCCTTTAATAATAAAATCTATTGATGGTTTTAACCACGTCTCCTGTACACAAATAACGTCTGGTTTCTCTTGAAGTTCGTTAATATAACCTTTAAGTTCCTGTCCATTAGAAATTAAACTTCAAGCATTCCATTGTAATATAATCATATATTGTCACCTGGTGTTCCTGGTCTTCATCAGCTTCCAACCTTTTGTTCATGTTTTCCCAAGATCCCTCTTTGAACCCCAAACATTTTTCAGCTCCTCTCACAATTATTTTAATTTTCTCTGTTTCATGTTTGGCCTGGTCAGTGCAGTTTATGACATATGCTATGAATAATATCAGGTTTTCAACTGGCATTGTGATGTTTTCCTCTGTTTGCTGTTTACTGGTACTTTGTTGTGGGTTCTGGTTCTGTTTGTCCTGTCGCTCTCGTCTTTTGTTCTTTGACACTTTTGACTGTCTCTGCATATGTGGTGTTTTTACTTATTTCACCTGTTGGATTTCTTTTGCCGTTTTCTTCACTTCACACCCTCCATATGTAACTCTATGTTGTCCTCCACAGTTGCAACACTTCTCCTTTTCTTCTTTACATTCTTCTATCCTATGGTCTTCTCCACACTTTGGACACCTCTGTGTACCTTTGCACGCTGCTGCAATGTGTCCAATGTATCTCTGGCACTTGTAGCAGCAGAGTGGTGGTGGGATGTGAGGCCTAACTTGAAAATTTAAATAACCTATTTTTATGTTTGCTGGTAAGGTTGTCTCATCAAACTCAATCATAATTGATAAACTTCCTACTCTCTCCCCATTAACAGTTCTTGACAGTCTCTTCAGGTTGTTTACTTGTGCACCAACTATGTTCCTTTTTATTTTATCTAAATCTTCATCCACTGGGATCCCGTAAATAACTCCGCAAACTGTTTTCCATCCATCCATCCATTTTCTTTACCCGTTTATTCCATTTTGGGTCACGGGGGTCGCTGGTGCCCATGTCCAGCAATCACTGTGCGAGGGGCGGGGTACACCCTGGACGGGTCGCAAGTCCATCACAGGGCCACATAGAGACAAACGAGACAAACAACCATTCACTCTCTCACTCACACCTAGGGACAATTTAGAGTTACCAATCAGCCTAACATGCATGTTTTTGGACTGTGGGAGGAAACCGGAGTACCCGGAGAAAACCCACGCATGCACGGAGAGAACATGCAAACTCCACCCAGAAAGGCCCCTGGACCGGGGTTTGAACCAAGGACCTGCTCGCTGAGAGGCAGCAGCTCTACCAGTTGCGCCACCGTGCTGCGCGAACTGTTTTGTTTTCTCCTATTATCTTTCTTTCCATGACCTTTCTTTTACAGATGTTCTCGACGTGCAAAGCCTTATTTTGTTGTTCTTCAGTTTTACATGACACTAATAAATTTCCATCTCTTAAAACCTTCACCATTTCTACATCCCCAATCTTACTTTTTATTTCTTTTGATATCAAAATGGGGCTTATGTTACCCTGCCCTTCCTCATTTTTTAGTTTTAATGTTATTTTAAATTCATCCCTCACTACTTTTCTTCTTACTACCCTTTCTTCATCCGAGCTGCTCCCTTCCAACTCCCTTTTATTACTCTGGCTGTCATTTGTCCCTTCTTCCATTTTATTTCTTCCGTGTCCTCTCCCTCTACCTACCGGTGTCCACCCCTCAAAATCCATGTCTGCCTCGTCTCCTACCTGTTTTTCCATCCGAACCATTCACATACCAGTTTATGCCAATTTCTGCCTGTTCCAAAGTCCAAAAAAAATGGTCAAATATCGATAATCCGTCAAAAAATGTTTTAAATTCCGCGCCCAACAGCTTCCTCCTCCTCTCTCGCCCAGCTGAGTCAATTCCCGCCAACGTCATCTGCAACTCAGCTCCTCTTTAAGCAGCAACCTCCAGGCAGGCAGCCAATCACAGCTCCGTTCTGCAGTGTCTTCCTCCAGCTGCACACTAATTGGCACAATTAGGCTTTTGAACACTCACTCATAGGCAATTTAAGACGGCAGTCGTAACACCTGTGTAATTAGCCATGCATATATGGTGCCATGGTATGCCCATGGGCATTGTTAGCTCTCAGGTGGGCATGGCCTAGGGGCAATGCAAGGTGCAAGACAGGTACCATAAATACTTAGTGATTATTGAATGGTGCTATGGCCTGAGGCCATTTGGTTGAGCAAAAATGTTTGAAGGTTGGTTGCTGACTCAGCTGTGCTGTGGCCCATCTGGGATTGGCTGCTTCACTTCCTGAATCCTCTCCAATGGACATCAATCTGCATCCTGGTTGGCTTCTTCACCTCCTGCTCCTCCAACCACAGAAGAGGCCTGCCTATTTAAACCCAGCTCTCCTGCCATTCAGGGCGGCTGTTGTTTAGAGCAGCTCGCCATTAGTATGGGTTTCTGTGTCTTTGGACTCTGGTCTCTTGACTTGAATTGTTTGGCTTTGGCCAACAGTTAAATCCTGCAGTTGCAGTTGGTTGTCGTGTTGTTTGTAAGCCCCTGAAAACAGTTAGAAGGCTTACTTGTTCACTTTTGTTTTGACTCATTGTAAATTTGGTTTGAGTTTTCATTCACTTGGTTAACCTTAATTTTGTTATTGACTTGGTTGTGAAAACTTTGTTTTAATTTGTACTTTGAAAGTACCCCTCCTTTTTGTTATTGTTAAATTTTATTTTAAACTGACCAATTAAATTTATTACTTTTATTCAAACTTGTTCCATCTGGGTTTTTAATGTTACCTCCCCTTCTCCTGGCTGAGTCAGAGTCAGAGTCAGAGTTTCTTTATTGTCATTCGCACCTCATGTGGTACATGTGGTGGAGCGAAATTATGTACGCAGGGTCCCAGTTACATCCAACAATAAAATGTATAAGAAAAACAGTAATAACATCTAAGATATGAACTAAGAATAACATCAACTAAATATACACTAAGCACTCATAACATAAAACATTGAACATCAGCACAAACATGAACATGAGTCTGTGAGCAGATGTGCACGCATGAACACATCAACATTGAAACAGATCAGCAGCAACATGAAACAGATCAGCAGCAACATGATATGGTTTTTCACAGTGATTATTCTAGTTAGAGATTCATGAGTCTAACAGCCTCAGTGTAGAAGCTGTTCCTCAGTCTAGTGGTTCTACACTTAATGCTCCTTAACCTCCTTCCTGAGGGGAGTGGGGCAAAAAGTGTGTGTGCTGGGTGGGTGGGGTCCTTCATGATGCAGGTGGCCCTCTTCCTGCATCTGGAGGTGTAGATGTCTGTGATGGTGGGGAGACTGATTCCAACAGATTTCTGTGCAGCCTTCACCACTCTCTGCAAAGCTTTTCTTTCTGCAGCCGGGTCGTAACAAATGGCCTGTGTGTGGGCAGTGCCTTTATGGTGCCACCATATGTCCATGGGCTACTAGATGGAAAGGGCCAAAATGTTGAGTTTTTGGCTGCCACTTTATACTTTTCTGCCTCTCTAGACTGCCCCGAGTCTGAATATGTAAGGATGACACTCTGTGAGTTTTGCAACCCTACGACTCCATTTAGGGGGATGAACCATAAACCCAATTTTTCTCAAAATACAAGTACCCATGATTCATAGTGTGAATGGATGAGGGACACCAAACTCACAGATCATGGTCAGAGGGTCTTGCTGATCAGGACTTGTGAGTTTGAGCTCTTTGGGAGGTTCCTAAGGTGGTCAACAGGCCCTCCAAAGTCAAAAGGTCAGGCCTACAAGTGATGGGTGACCCATACTTCCCAGAATAAATGATATAGGAACACAAAATTTTCAGTGTTAGAGAGGGGCTCTCAGCTGATGACACCTTGCAAATTTGAAGCAGCTTGATGCATTTTTCTGTCTGCACATAGGGAAGATGGATGTTTCGAGCATGCAAGTGCATTTTGGCTCACAACTTCAGGGAAGAATGTTGTACAAAGATCGGCCTGATATCATTAGAAAGGCTAAACTATGACTGCTCCAGAAAGACCCGTCTCCTTCTTGTAGGTGCTTGCTACGAGCTGTGAAAGGCTGCGAAATGTGTGGATCTTGGAGGCCATCGTGCACGCTGTAGTGCACGTACGAGCACAGAACAGTTCATACCCCTTCAGGGACACTTCCTTTACATACCCTGAAAATTTAATGTAGCTGGCTTATTTGTGAAGAAAGTTATACATATTGTTATACTTAGGCCTCAATTTTGTCTTTGAGACATGCTCTTAGAGGTTGGACGAGTGCCTGTTGGCTCACAGCTTGCCGTAGGAACATACTAGAACAATGATCTTGGTGCTGATGTAAAGCTCTGGTTAATACAAATCCAACGAGCTCTCTCTCATCTCTGTGTGTGCTTTCCATGACATTCAACGTGCCGTAGAGTTTGCTAATCACGGGCCTCCATAGACTTAACATGGGCTATTTATGTGCCCCTCGTGCGCGCTGTGGTTAACGCACAAATGTGAAACTGTGCACGCACCTTCAGGTGTACATTCTTTGCGCGTACACTGTGAATTTTAAGAAGTTTAAAAAATCCTTAAAAAAAATTCAAGATGCTGCCTATATAGCAGAAAATATGGTAATGATGAACAAACATTCATCGGCCTATAACTTCGGCTACGAACGCGCTAGGAAGATACCATACCATACCATACCAATTTATTTATATAGCACTTAAAACAGCAACAAGGCCAACCAAAGTGCTGTACAAAAGAACACAAACATGCACAGCGAACAGGAAAACATAAAATAGAAATACAGATACAAATAGCAGCAGAAGCTAACTAAAATGGCCAACAGAGTAGAGAACAGACCGGACCAAAACAAATCACACCGTGTTAAAGGCAAGCGAATAGAAGTGGGTCTTCAAGCGAGACTGTAGTGAACTTAACCTGATGTCAAGACTAAGCCTAAGGTCAAAACCCTTGACCTTAAGAACCTTGTGGGACAGGAACTGTCATTTCATTGATTTGAATCCAGAAATACAGGTTCACCCATCCTGAGACTCTCTTTCTTGAAAATCAAGTGGAAGAACACTCTCTTTTTATTATCATTACTATTTTACAAATGTTGATAATCAAAGTGTCTTAGTTCAAACCATTTTAGATGTTGCCGTGAACTAATCAATTTTATTAACAGTGAAACAGTGTAATGATTTTGAATGCTTATGCAGAGTTAGAATTCATGTTAAGGTCTGTTACAGATTTTTATGCATTTTCTGATTTCTGTCTGTGAATGAGCAAGTGTGCGTTTTCCAAGGTCAGGAGTCGAAGCAGACATGTGTTGGAACAACTGTCTTGTTTACATCCTCTCAGACGTCAACAGAGTTGGCACCTGTTTCTAAAACTCGCCAAAACAAACTCTCTCTGTCTCTGAGAACAGTTTAATCTGTTCCATAACAATTCTTGCTCTTTTCTGACTTCTAGTAACCTCTGACATCACAAAACACACCCCTGTCTGGTTGATATTACCCAATAAGGGACGCTCAAATATACCGGAAATAGAGCTCTTTAAAATGCCGGTACTTCCTAGTTCTCCCAGTTCGGTTCTGTGCTGAGAAGTTCAGTTCGGTGAAGCTTCTGAGGAGTTCGGTGAGGCGCTGAGAAGTCGTTTGGGAGAACAGAAGTCCAGCATGATAAGGCTCCTCCGAGTTGGATTATAATATCCTCCACCTCTGAGTGGAACTTCTGAAGGACCCCACTCATGTGAAGTCTTGCTGATGTGAGCTGGTGTCGGACGGAATCTCGTCACTACTTCGGACGAGTCACAGCCATCCTATGGAGACGCTGGACAGGTAGCGTTAACTGGACCTCCATATCTGCTGATTAATCTTCAGAAAG
>NC_056519.1:32321541-32324362 GCF_014905685.2 Nematolebias whitei
GAGGATAAAAGGACCCAGGGTAGGAAAAACTTCCTTTAGTAGTCGAGGGGGGACCACATCAAAGGGGGAACCAGATGGCTTCATGCTGCACATTACCTGCTCCAGAGAGGACAGAGAGATGGGCTCAAAGTGGTCAAACACAGAATGAAAGATGGAAGATGAGCCAGATATCACTGGAAAGGTCTTGGAAAGATGGATCCAACAAGACCTTTATTTCCTCTGTTTTTTAGGAGTGACAATGTAACTGAAAAGTGCATACATTTCATGCTCCGCTGTTCATGCTGTGTTGCATGTATTGGCATGAAACTTTGTACACTTCTTCATGTGGACATGCTAACAAATGCTTAAAATACGAAGCCTTTGGCTTAATCCTTAATGAAGTTATTTGTTTATTTATTTTTTTACCATACGGAAGATGGATGGATGGGTGTGTTTTTGCTTTTAGCTTTGAACAGGGACATCCGATCAGGGTGCATGTGGTACTAAAAATTGGCCCATAGGCTTAACATGGGATGACCTTTAAGTCACCTGAAAGCCAACACACCTCAGGGCATTTTCACCCCTCAATCCACTCTCCTTTGCTGTAATTAGGTGAAAATTTGAGCTAGTTAAGGTCAGATCTCCACTTCTGAAGCATGTAGAAAGACAAGGCCAACGCCAACAAATTTGTCTCGAGTACCCATACTTCAAATTTGTGCACGTATGTGCTTGTGCACCTTCTTGTTTGGGTTAAGGAACATCATAGAAGGATGACCCTGATACCGTTGCACTACAGGCATGAAACTTGGCACGCACCTTCATGTCTACATGCTTAACACACCCTGTAAATTTGAAGCAGTTAGTGTATTCCTGGATGAAGTTAACAATTTGATTTTTTCCTCCTCTTTGTTGTCTCCTCCCTCTGTGCTCTGATTGGCTGAGTCTCACAGTTTAAATCCCTGTGAGGCACACTGCATGATCAGTTTAGCTCACCACTCAACTGCTTCAGAGCCTTTGCTGCCAAACCAAGGTAAATATTTTCAATCATCAAGTTTGTTTTTAGTCTTTATGAGCAAAATGTCGACATTTTAACTATTACCAGCTTTATTAGCCACAAATCACCCAGAAAACTTGACAGTTTCTCTTTTCTTGGTAAAACAGTAGTTTATTCACCCTTTTAAGCAAGACAGTGTTTATGAGCAAATATAGACAATATATTGAGCTTGTAGGAGTTATACCATCTAGAACTAACCAAACTGGTTTGTTCCACTTTGGAGTAAGCTGTTGGAGGAAGAATCAGTTTTGTGTTGTGTGTTTCCTTGACTGATGAAGCCTTCTGGATCGAAGGCGAAATGTTTCAGCACAAAAAAAAAGAAATTGTCCAGATGACCTGACTGAAAAATGTTGGATTGTATCCTGGATTATTGAGCATGGACTTTGTTGTTCTTGTAGGAGTTACTTTATGCATTTTATGTTGCTGCTTATCTTTTGCTACTTGATGCCCACCTTTTTCCCTTAACGTGCACAGGGTTGTCTCAGACAGGCAGCAATAAAAAAAGTGCATACTGTGCAATACACTGGACTGTTTTTTGGACTATACTTTACAAATACATTTGACTTGACTAAGAAATGTGTGTTATGAATGTTTTATAAGCCCTGAGTAACAGAGACACTTTTTTTGTGCTTTATTTGCCATGTTTCAGAACATGTCAACAAAAGGTGATATGCGCTGCCCCATGCGCCACAACATTCTGTCAAATATGAGTCGGCACCTAAAAGGCACACATAAAGTTACAAACACCAAGCAGAGGAAAATCCTGGTCACCTGGGCGTCAGGTCGTGTTAACGTTCACCGTTGTCACTGCCCTGTGGCAGGGTGCACATACAAGCCTGGCCAACATTTGGACAGGCATGTCCACGAGATGCACAGCGAGCTGTCTGTGGAGGAGACAGCCAGGGTGCTGGGTCAGGCAAAGTCCCTCAGAGCTCTGGAGCAGCTTGCGGAGCTGAGAGCATCTGGGCCGGACCCAGAGATGACATCCACTTTTGACCTAGAGGACCCCACTGTGATCTCAGCTGAGACAGCTCAGCAAGCGGTAGAAGCAGCAGCTCTGGCCTCCCCCCAGCCAACCTGCCAAAGTGCCCTGTGTGCAGACATCGTGAGAGGGTAAGCACGTCGCTCTTAGTCATCATTAGCACATTTTGTGAATGGACACGGCAGCTGACCGACTCCGCATGATGTGACATGCATTTTAGATACTAGCTGCAGATGAGAATGCTTTCGAGAGAGAATAATGATCTGAAAACCATAGTGGTGGATCTGCAGCAGTCTTTGTCAGTGTCAAAGAGAATCTCGGCCAGCATGAAGGGGATGTCTAAAAGAGGCCATGGTCGCACTATTTCGGTGGGTGAACTGTGCCAGTGCGATCCTGCGTTGGGGTGCAGGACCATGTAACTGATGTATTCTCTCCCTGACCGGGTAAAAGGAAGAGGCAGGTAGTGGAAGAAGAGAGTGATGCATCTGAGTCCATGACCGTCACCACCGATAGGGACACTGAAGCTGTGGTAAACATGGCACCTTTGAAATTTCTGCTTCCGATCCTCTCCTCAGTGCACATTTTCATAGAAGTGTTTCTCTCTCTCTCTCTCTCTCTCTCTCTTGCTCTCTCTCACTCTCTCGCTCTCTCTTTCTCAATCCCTCTCAGGTGATTGGTGAGGAGGAGCAGGGCAGCAGTCGCACCCCCACCTCCATATCAAGAACTCGCAGTCCCACCCCTACTTCCAGATCAAGAACTCCCACTCCCATCCCAACCACCAGATCGAGAGCACCCACTCCCATCCC
>NC_056519.1:32324372-32338380 GCF_014905685.2 Nematolebias whitei
CCAACCACCAGATCGAGAGCACCCACTCCCATCCCAACCACCAGATCGAGAGCGCCCACTCCCATCCCAACCACCAGCTCTAGAGCGCTCACTCCCATCCCCAGCACCAGCTCAAGAGCTCCCACCCCCACCAGTCAGACTATCGAGCAGATCCAAGTGTGTCATGATGAAATTGTCATAGTAGACACAGGAACAGATACAGATGTGAAAGTTGTTCCCAGTCCTACATCTCCAAGCAAATCCTTTACTTGGTCTGCAGGATCAGAATCTGGTAATCTCATGCACCACATTCGCCTGCCAGAGGGCATGAGTGAGTCCCCCCATTTGTTTGCAAACTCAGTGAAACAAAAACAGAGAGTAACTTGTCATTCCACCTCCGTCTTTTCAGATGCGTACCTGGAGAGGTTCCAGCTGCACCACACCAATGTGCATGGGACTCCAAAAATGATGGAGGCGGCAAAGACCAGGATCAGTTGTGTAAAAGCCTTCCTCCATTATATGTTGTTTGGACATGTGTGGTTGTCTGGCCACATCATACAAGAACACCCAGTCAGGGTCAGACGGTAAGACACATCCTCTGCCCAGACCCATGTATGGTATGGTATGGTATATAGTTTATTCATTTTAAAAAAGTACAAAACAATTCCATAACAATATAAAAAAGATACAAAAGATTTAAAATGAAAGGCAGCAGAAAGAAGAAAAATCTTATTATATCTGCCCCTTTTTTTCAAACAATTATTTCAGACATAATAATCTTCAAGTAACAGAACAAAATGAATAACTTTCTAATTTTTCTAATTCTAATACAAAACACACACTAAGCTACTTCATATATACTTTTTTAACAATTCAGTTTTGATCTTTTTCTTAAATGTACACATTGACTTGACATTTTTCACATCACTCTCTAGACCATTCCACAATCCAACTCCTTGGATTGAGGTAGACCTTCCCTTCAGACTAGTTCTGAATTTTGGTTTGACAAATATCTCTATCCCCTTAAGATTGTAACAACTTTGTCTTTTAACAATATTTCTTTGGATATTTAATGGTAATGTGTTATTTTGAGCCCTATACATAACTGATAAAATACTATAATCTACCAAATCATGGAACTTCAATAACTTCAGTTGATAAAATAATGTGCTTGATGGGTGACTGTAATGCTTTCTGGTGATGATTCTTACAGCTCTTTTCTGTCAAATAAAAATAGACTTTGAAATGTTTTACATGCTTTTGTAAGGGTCCCACTGCCTGCAGCCTGCCTTGCTGATGGCCGCTGATTACCAACACCTGGCGGCCATCAGCCTGATGAGCCTCTCCATCTACTTAAGGCTGCAGTCCGGTGTGACTCAACGCTGAGGAGGTGGATTTTCAGGCGGCCGGACGAACGACGAAGGCTTGGAGGAAATCACGCTCAAAGGAGGAAATTTGGAAGAATTCAAGTCGGAAACTTTGGCGGTTGGCATAAACCGGTTTGTGAATGAATCAGGATGGCAGCTAAGGAGGTAGAAGAGGAGGATTTAGATAGTGACATGGATATAGGTAGTTGGACGCCTGCAATAATTAAACGGGGAAATGGGAAAAGCAATAATAATCAGGCGGATGGAAATTCAGTAAATAAAAGATATCTGGAAGGAAATAGCTCAGATGAAGGGAATAGTGGGATGCGTAAAAAGATCATGAAAGAAGAAATTAAGATCATTTTAAAATTTAAAAAAGAAGATGAACATATTACTCTAAGCCCAATAACAATATCCAAGGAAATCAAAAGGAAAATAGGGGAGGTTGAATTCGCAAAAACCTTAAGAGATGGCAATTTACTTGTAATTTGTAAATCAGAAGACCAGAAAAGAAAAGCGTTGTTGGTTGAAACCATATCCAAGAAAAGAGTGGAAAATAAAAGAGTCTTAGGGGAGGAGAACAAGGTAACACGAGGAGTTATTTATGGCATTCCACTAAATGAAGATTTAGAGAAAATAAAACGTAACATTCAGAATGTACAAGTGACAGGAATTAAAAGACTACAGAGAACAGTAAACAATGAAAGAGTTGACAGCCTGTCAGTAATGCTGGAAATCTCTGCTCCAGTCATACCAGTCAGAGTTATGATAGGATTTATCAGTTATCCAGTCAGGCCTTACGTTCCACCTCCACTTCGGTGTTACAAGTGTCAGAGGTATGGGCATATAGCTGCTGTGTGTAAGGGCAAACAAAGGTGTTCAAAATGTGGTGGGGAGCACAAGATTCAGGAATGTGGAGACAATGTCCAGGAAAAATGCTGTAATTGTGGAGGACAACATAGGGTGACATACGGAGGGTGTGGAGGACAACATAGGGTGACATACGGAGGGTGTGGAGGACAACATAGGGTGACATACGGAGGGTGTGGAGGACAACATAGGGTGACATACGGAGGGTGTGAGTGTAGGAAGAGGGCAATAGAGATTCAGAAAGTGAAAACTACAAATAATTTAAGGTATGCTGAAGCAGTAAAGAAGGTTCAAGAGAAAAAACAGGACACTGTAGGTAGTATTCAACCAGCGAGACAAGAATCAGAACAGCAAAATAAGAATAGTAGTTCAATAGAGTTTGACAAATTGATCTTGTTCACTGCTTATGTTATAAACTGCACTGACCAGGTTAAGCAAAAAACTGAAAAAATTAAAATCATTGTGAAGGGGGCTGAAAAATTTTTAGGAATAAGGAATATTTCGTGGGAACAAATCAAACAAAACCTTGAAGCAGATGGCAAACAAGCAGAGACGGCTGGAAAAACAACATGCTAATACTTCAATAGAACGCTAGAAGTCTAATTGCAAATGGTCAGGAATTAAAAGGATTTATACAAAAAATTAAAATAAAACCTGAAATTATATGTATTCAAGAAACATGGTTAAAACCTATGCTAGATTTTATTATTCATGGATATAATAGTATTCGGAGGGATAGGGAGGAGGGTATTGGAGGAGGATGTGTGATATTCATAAAACAGGGATTGCCTTATAGAGTGTTAAATAAAGGAAAAGATCTTGAATACATAGCAGTTGAAATATGGTCAAAAGAAAATAGGTTTAAAGTAATACATTTTTACAATCCTTGTAAAAAGTTGACTTTAAGTTTATTGGAGGACATAGCATTACATCTAGATGGGAAAACGATATGGTGTGGAGATTTTAATGCCCATAATTCAATATGGGGCCACAAAACTGATGGGAATGGATTAATCATAGAAGAAATAATGGAATCTAAAAATCTAGTCTGTATCAATAATGGGGAAGGGACAAGATCTAATATCAGAACTGGTACGGAAACAGCCATTGATCTTACTCTAGTTTCTGATTCATTGGCTGGGGTCTGCTCATGGCATGTAATTAAAGAAACTAACACTGGAAGTGACCATTTTCCAATAATGATTGAAGTAGGGTTAAATAGGCAAGAGGATGATACAGGGGAGTGGATGAAGTGGTCCTTTGGTAGAGCGAATTGGGAGAGATATAAAATGATAAGTGAAAATAAAATTAAGGAAATAGATATGAGTAAAGATGTAGATTCTATAAATAATCAGTTTAGTAACTTTATTATAGAAGCTGTACAAAACTCAATTCCAAAGAAATGTAGTAAAAGAAAGAAAATAGTTCCATGGTGGACAACAGAATGTGACCAGGTTATTAAATCAAGAAACAGAGCGTTTAAAATTTTAAAAAGAAATCATAGTTTTGAGAATCTAATCAATTATAAAAAGCTGCAAGCCATGGTCAAAAGAGTTATAAGGAAGACAAAAAGAGAATATTGGAGGAAATGTTGTAACTCTTTGGGAAGGGAAACAGAAATAGGGAAATTATGGAAGATGATAAACAGAATGAATGGTATAAAGAAGAATTATGACTATCCTGTTTTACTTAAAGATGAAATAATAGCAGTAACAAATGAGGAAAAAGCTACAATGTTGGCTCAAGCATTTATAAATATCCATAGTTCAAATAACATTAGTGAAGAGTGGAGGAAGGGAAGAGAATCTACCATATTAGGAAAAGAAAAGACAATACATTTAGAAGATAATAATAATAATATCATTAATAAGTATTTTTCAATTTCTGAGTTAAGATATGCATTAATGAAAGTTAAAATGTCAACTCCAGGAAAAGATCAAATTGGATATGTAATGATAAATAAACTTAGTGAGTATTCAAAAGAAATATTGTTGGAAATATATAATAAAATATGGGAATGTGGGAAATGACCTAAAAGCTGGAAAGAGGCTGTAGTAATACTAGTTCCAGAACCAGGGAAGGATTGTGCACATCCTGTAAACTATAGACCAATTGCATTAACATCATGCTTGTGTAAGATTATGGAGAAAATGGTAAATGAAAGAATAACATTTTATATAGAAACTAAGGGTTCCTTGGCTAAATATCAAAGTGGTTTTAGAAGGGGAAGGAACACTATGGACTCTGCCTTATGTTTATAACATGAAATTAAAAAAGCTCAGGTTAATAAAGAGAGTGTTCTGGCTGTATTCTTAGATATAGAGAAAGCTTATGACATGATGTGGAAAGAAGGATTAATGTTCAAACTAAGGGATATTGGCATTAATGGCAGATTATATTATTGGCTTGAAGATTTTTTAGTAGATCGGATAATACAGGTAAGGATTGGACAGACTTTATCAGAAAATTTTGATATTGATAATGGTATTCCACAAGGTAGTATTATCAGTCCATTATTGTTTTCAATTATGATTAACGATATATTTGAGGAAATAGAGAATGACATGGGTTGCTCTCTTTTTGCTGATGATGGGGCTATATGGAAACGTGGAAAAAATGAAAAATTTCTTGTTAAAAAGGTACAGAATGCAATTTATAAGATTGAGCAATGGTCTTATAAATGGAGTTTTAAATTTTCTGTTGATAAAACGAAACTTATACTTTTTACAAATAAAGTAAATCGGGAAATAAAATTGAAGTTATACAATCAGGACATTGAGAGAGTTAAACAATTCAAATTCTTAGGATTATGGTTTGATGAGAAACTGAACTGGACATTTCATATTCAAAAGGTTATAGACAAATGTAAAAAGATACTGAATGTAATAAGATGTTTAGTCGGATACGATTGGGGTGCAGATACACAAGCATTAAAATTAATTTACATAAGCCTTATAAGGTCAACAATAGATTATGGTTGTTTAGTATATGGATCAGCTTCAGACACAGCTCTCAGAAAACTGGATACAATTCAATACCAGGCTTTGAGATTAATCTCAGGTGCAATGAAAACAACTTCAACTTCAGCTCTACAGGTAGAGACGGGAGAAATGCCACTAACATTAAGAAGGAGACAATTATCATTAAATTATTGGGCTAATCTAAAGGGACACAGTCAAAATCATCCTGCACAGGTAATTTTACAACAGTGTTGGGAGATGGACAGAGCAGACAACAAATTTCATGTCTTGAAAATAATACAGGAAACTAAGGAATTAGAAATACATCATTTAAAAATCAGTCCAACTGTGCCATTATCAATAATTCCACCGTGGATTATACCTGAGGCCACTGTAGACTTAACTTTGTTACACAGAAGGAAATTAGATCAAACATTCATATGTAACTCAACAATAGTACAAGAGTACATAGAGAAATATTATGATTATGTAAAAATGTATACAGATGCTTCCCAGAGTCCGTCAGGTGATACAGGAGTAGCAGTTATAATCCCAGAATTTAAACTTAACATAGGGAAGAAAGTGAATGAAGGACTCTGTTTATTCTGCAGACATGGTTGCAATAATGTTAGAATGGAATGGGTAGAAGAAACAAGACCTTTAAGAGCTATCATCTGTTCTGATTCAAGCTCATCATTCATCAGTTTACAAAGAAGTCACTCAGAAAGTCGTCCAGATATTTTGATAGACATTCAGCAAATAATATATCGGATTCAGATGATGGCGTTAATTCTTGTGTTTCTATGGGTACCAGCACATATAGGAGTGAAAGGAAATGAAATGGCAGACAAGAAGGCCAAAGAATCTGCAAAGGGAAAATAAATTAATGTAAGAGTACCTTTTAGTAAGTCAGAGACTAAAAGTATTATTAAAAGAAAAATGAGAGAAAAATGTCAGAAGCAGTGGGAAGAGGATGTAAAAGGAAGAGGCTCTATAGAATTCAAAGGAAGGTTGGAGGAAATAGAAGAGGAGTTGGAGGAAATAGATTACAGGAAAGAATAATAACTGGGCTACGGTTAGGTCATTCAGGACTTAATGCAACGCTACATATAATGGGGAAACATGACACAGGAAGGTGTGAGTTTTGTGGGGAAAGTGAAACTATAGAACATGTAATGTCTGTCTGTAGGAAATACCAGAAAGAAAGAACAGAAATGATAACGAGTCTTGCACGAGAAAAAGAACAGTATAATCTTTTACACTTATTAGGGAAAAAATATTTTGATGCAAGTCTTAAGATTATTTTTCGTTATCTAATAGTAACGGGGTTAATTAAAAGAATATAGGGTTTTTTTTTGTTTTTTTTTGCTTGCTAGTCCTGATTCACACTCCTTACTGGTGGTGGCGGTAATGCACCAAATGTTGTTTGCCAACCGCCATAAAAAACCAAGAAGAAGAAGAAGACTCAACGCTGAAATATTAAACATTATGAGATGTTTGGCTGGCAGTGACTGGGGAGCAGATAGAGGAGCTTTAAAACAAATATACACCGGATTAATCAGATCAAACATTGATTATGGAAGCATCATTTATGGATCAGCAGCAAAAACTCATCTGGAAAAATTAGATACAATACAACATCAGGCATTAAGAATCTGCACAGGAGCATTCAAAACTACACCAACAACAGCGCTAGAAGTAGAAATGGGAGAAATGCCTTTAGATCTAAGAAGAACACAACTAGCAATAAATTACTGGATAAACTTACAAAGCAATAACCCGGATCATCCAACACTCGATACACTAAACCCATGCTGGGAAAAAGAGAAAAAACAAACAAGAAGTTTTGGATGGATCATAAGAAAGAAAACAGAAGAAGTTCAAATACATCATTTAGAAATAAGTCCACATTTACCGCTATCAGTTTTACCACCCTGGATATTACCAACAGCAACAGTCGACATGACACTAATGGAAAGGAAAAAGGACAGGACATACATCATAGATTCACACACAGTACAGACTTATATAAACAATTATTACCAGTACATTCAAATATATACAGATGCATCAAAAACAAATGAAAAAATAGGAATAGCTTTTATAGTACCGGAATTTCAAATAAAAATAGGAAAATGAATCACCAACGACTTATCCGTATATACAGGAGAGATGTTAGCAGTTTTATTGGCAGTGCAGTGGGTGGAGGAAGTAAAACCATTAAAAACAATAATCTGTTCGGATTCAAGTTCCACATTACTCAGTTTAAAGCACAATCATACAGACAGTAGGCCAGACATTTTATTAGAAATATACCACACATTATTCAGAATACAAAAGATGGGTTTAACAGTGACATTTTTATGGGTACCAGCGCACATTGGGATTGAAGGAAACGAGATGGCAGATAAGATGGCAAAGAAGGCAACTCAGAATCACATTGACTTTACAGTAAATATAAGCAAATCAGAGGTAAAAAGTATCATCAAACAAAAACTGAAGATAGAATGGCAGAAAATATGGGATGAAGAAAAAAAAGGAAGATGGTTTTATAGGATCAAAAAGACAGTAGGAGAAACAAGAACTGGAAGAAGGAGCAGAAAGGAAGAAAGATTAATAACAAGATTGAGATTTGGACATACGGGACTGAATTATTCATTATTTCAAATAAAGAAACACAATACAGGAAAATGTGAGCACTGTGGACAAGATGAAACTATACAACATGTGATACTGGAATGTCAGAAATATGCAGCAGAACGAAGGTTTATGAAGAGACAGTTTGAAAAGATAAAAGAAAAACTTAATATAATAGATGCACTACAACACAACTTGGAGAGCAAACATATACAAATTATAATTAGATATTTTAAGAAAACGAAGTTGATTAATAGAATTTGAGATATATATAGTTTACTCACACATACACATAGAATTAGCCCATGATGAACCACACTCCATACCAGTGGTGGCGGTAATGCACACCTACAGTTTTTTGCCAACCGCCATTAAACTCATCAAGAAGAAGAAGAAGACTCAACGCTGGAGCATATCACCTCTTATGGTATAGTACTGTTGTGAGGGAAATGTCTTGGTGAAAAGAATTTGTTCACCTTTTGCTCTTTTTTCCAGTTTCCTGGTTCCTCGTGCTCTTTGGATTTCCCTCGTGACCTGATCTGGATCCCTTGGCCTGTCAGGTATTCCTCGTGCCTCTTTGCCTCCAGTTGCTAGCCTTCCTCGTTCCCCTTTGGACCCTTGTTGGATTTTCCTCTGCTGCTCGCTCTCCTTGGACTGAAGGACCAGTTCTCCTCTTCGGGTTTGGACTGTAAGGACAAACGCTCATTAAACAAACCACTCTGGCCTTCCCCCGTTGGACAACTATTAACCTGTTGTCCCTCTTTCCAGGAGCCTCAGAGAAGCAGCCTGTGGATGTCATTTAACTCACTGTATATAATAAACACTGTTCTTTTGTATTTCCCCTGTGTCTGCCTCGTTCTGGGTCTCATATCATCTGGGTTCCCCGCGCACTCCTAACAGCTTTCCCCCAAACATCAATGCAATAGATTAAATGTGGAACAATGATTGTGTTATACAACATGTACAGAGCTTTATCATTTAATAATTCCCTGACTTTGTACAGTACTGCAATAGATTTAGATATTTTTGTTCTTACAGAATTCATGTGATTTTTCCATGTTAGATGTTCATCAATGATTACACCCAAAAATTTCATCTCATTAACTCTACAAATCTCAACACCCTCAATTTTAAATGGATCATCAACAGTTCTCTTTTTGTTACTAAATATCATGTATTTAGTTTGATCTAAATTTAATGATAATTTATTAAGTTTAAACCAAGTTTGTATTTTATCAAATTCTGTCTTCATCAATTCCAACATCCGTTTTATATCTTTACCCAAACAAAAAAATGTGTCATCTGCAAAAAGGACACATTTGAGGAGTCCTGATACATTCACTAAGTCATTCACATATAAAATAAATAACTTTGGTCCAAGTACAGAGCCTTGAGGAACTCCACACGTGATATTGCAGAGGTCAGATCGTACACCATTTATTTGTACAAACTGTTTCCTATCTTTCAAATAGCTAGATACCCAGTGTAATGCTGGTCCTCTTATACCATATTTATTTAAATTTTCAAGGAGAATAGTGTGGTCAATAGTATGGAATGCTTTTTTTTAAATCAACAAAAATACTAACACAATACTGTTTTTGATCGACAGCAGTAGTTATTTGTTCTATTAATTCCATGAGAGCCATTGATGTAGAGTTTTTTGCTCTAAACCCATACTGACTACTACTTAGACACCTATGTGTTGTTACACACGCTCAATCTCTCACCCCCAGTTTCCTTCTACTCCACAGATGGGTCCGATGCATGTTGAAAAGTGGCAAGGAAATTACTACAGTCAGATACTACCTCTACAACGTTTGCCAGTTTTTTAAATTCTTTTTAAGGACTAGGCCCCAGCCTTGCCGCTTGACAAGGGAGCAGACAGCAGAGATCCTGCATGTGCTTGAGAAGGCACGTAAGGATATTAGCAGGCCACTTGTTGTTCACCAAAACTGGGTGAAGAGGGCCAAAATGAGCAAGAACCCCAAGACTGTCTCCATTTCCACCTGCATCCGGTTGGCTCCTCAGAGGGTGGAGGAGCTGCTGGGTAGGTTTTTGCTCACTCTCACTGTTTACTCACACAAATGTGTGTAGGTCCCCATCTTGGGGATGCAACTCATTCACACTGCTCTCTGCTCTATCAGATAATGTGGAGGCAGACCCAACTCGCACCACTGTCCGCTACCCACTCTACGGGTCCATGACTGCATACTGGGCCTGCATCAGTGGCCACAGGCCCAGCGTCTTTTTAAATAGGACTGAGAACGACATGGCCAATGCAGAGAAGGAGCTGACAGAAGAGTACCCTGATTCATGTAAGTCAATGTAGCTCTGTTCCTACAGATGAAAATTTACGATCGCAATAACTGTTTTGTGTCCACGCCCACAGGTCGCTGAGCACAAGACCACAACACAGTTTGGGGAAGCAAGCCTTGCGGTCACAGCCACTGAGTTTGGGTGGCTCCAGAGGCTCTCCAGAATCAAGTCCAAACTTGGAGCGAAGAACAAGTCCTATTTAATATGGGAAAACTTGCTATGAAGAATATAAACCAATACCTGAAGCAGGCTTGGGCCAAAATGGGTCTGACAGGTGAACTAAACTTCACCCTGATCAGGACCACCCTGGCTGACTGTGTACGTATAGTGGCTCTTGCACGTTCTTCTGTACATGCGCACATTCTGGTTGTGACAGATCTTTGCCCTCTTCCTTTTCTCAGGCCAAGACGGTGTTGCCAGCAGACGAGAGGAAAAAAAGGTCAGCATGTTCATGTGCCACAACACGAGGACTGCTGACCGTTTCTGTACACATAATCCATCTCTGGAGGAGGCCATGACGGTCCGACAAGAAATGACCATCATGCTTGCAACAACTATCAAGGAAGGCCCTTCAGCTTAAAAACACCAGAAGGGAAAAGACCCCTCACTGAAGAAAACAGTACCCCCACCCAAATTGCCTAGAAGGCAAAGCTGGAAAATACGGACTCAGAATCGGACTCTGACAAAAATATTACTGTACCTTACCAAGAGTCTGGCACGTCTTCCAGCTCTTCTAGCTCATCCAGCAAGGAGTCTGATGATGACAAAGAGCAGATGCAGCAGACCCCAAAAGGACAGAATGAAGGCAAAGAAAGAGAAGATGCACGAGACCCCTAAAATGGGCAAAATGAAGGCATGCAAGGTAAAAATGAGCCCATTTAAAAATGCCTTGTACAAGCTGGAATTGCAAAAACAGGCACAAGAACGGGTTAGAAGATCACTGAATCAGTGAGACTGTTGGTGACTCTTTTCTTCATTCTAAATGTAAACAAATGTTCTAGTTTTAGTTGTAATTTGTTAAATTGTATTGTATTAAACGTTAAATTGCATTCTTCAATAGTTTTAATTGTAAATTACTGTGCTCTTTTAACTAATCCTTTCATAACTCCATTGCCAGGTAATAGTCAAGTAAATCCTGTTTTTTTTATTAATCCTTTTGTTAGTGTTTTATTTCCATATTGCAATGGGAAATCCAGATAATTCAAATGTCTAGATAAAGCTTAAGCTCTCAAATTTACAAATCTGTAATTTTAGCTGTGATGTTCATAAGTGTGTGTAGAGACTGGAGAATCCATACATTTTTAAGCCATTTGTCAAATGCGTGTATATGAAAATGTGTCTCACTTTTCAAGCAATATTTTCATAATGTAATGGAATATCCAGATCATTCAAATATCTAGATAAAGCTTAAGCTCTCAGCTTTACAATCTGTAAATTTAGCTGTGATGTTCATAAGTGTGTGTAGAGGCTGGAGAATCGTATCATTTTTAAGCAATTTGTCAAATGCGTGTTTGATAATGTGTCCCACTTTTCAAGCAATATTTTCATAATACAATGGGATATGCAGATCATTCAAATGTCTAGATAAAGCTTAACTGCTCAGCTTTACAAATCTGTAATTTTAGCTGTGATGTTCATAAGTGTGTGTAGAGGCTGGAGAATCATTTCATTTTTAAGCCATTTGTCAAATGCTTGTATATGAAAATGTGTCACACTGTTCAAGCAATATTTTCATAATGCAATGGGATATCCAGATCATTCAAATGTCTAGATAAAGCTTAAGCTCTCAGCTTTACAAATCTGTAATTTTAGCTGTGATGTTCATAAGTGTTTGTAGAGGCTGGAGAATCCATAAATTTTAAGCCATTTGTCAAATGCGTGTATATGAAAATGTGTCACACTTTTCAAGCAATATTTTCATAATGCAATGGGATATCCAGATCAATCAAATGTCTAGAGAAAGCTTAAGCTCTCAGCTTTACAAATCTGTAACCCTTGTTTAGCTGTGATGTTCATAAGTGTGTGTAGAGGCTGGAGAATCCATACATTCTTAAGTCATTTGTCAAATGCGTGTATAAGAAAATGTGTCCCACTGTTCAAGCAATATTTTCATAATGCAATGGGATATGCAGATCATTCAAATGTCTAGATAAAGCTTAAATGCTCAGCTTTACAAATCTGTAATTTTAGCTGTGATGTTCATAAGTGTGTGTAGAGGCTGGAGAATCATTTCATTTTTAAGCCATTTGTCAAATGCGTTTATATGAAAATATGTCACACTGTTCAAGCAATATTTTCATAATGCAATGGGATATCCAGATCATTCAAATGTCTAGAGAAAGCTTAAGCTCTCATCTTTACAAATCTGTAACCCTTGTTTAGCTGTGATGTTCATAAGTGTGTGTAGATGCTGGAGAATCCATACATTCTTAAGTCATTTGTCAAATGCGTGTATAAGAAAATGTGTCACACTTCGTCAGAGCAGCTGATTGGTGTCACCTGGTGATGAGCGGCTGAGATCACGTAGGAGCTGTGCAGCGTAAGTAAATGACAAAATTCAGGTAAACCAAACAAATTAAATTAAAATAAATTAAACTCAGGTAAAACAATCGAATATATTAATATTTTTCATAAATTTTTTGTTATTACTAACCTGTGTTTTTTTGTTTCAATAAAACAAACTGGACGAGGAGACGTTGGACAGTCTTGAGAGCTACCTGGACGCGTGCTTTGAGAATATAGTGATGGGTAAACCTCAGAACACCGCGCCCACCGCTACTCCAACATCCAAGCGCACGCGTTCGGAGAGCTCAAGCGGCACGTCCACGTCTCCTGAGAAAAGCTTCACCTATGTTCTGGAGTCCATCGACAAAAAGTTATCAAGTTTAGATGCCCGACTGGCTCTCGTTGAAGCTCTCCACAAAGAATTCCAAGCGTTGAGGGAATCTCTGGAGTTCAGCCAAGCTCAGGTGGCGTCGCTAGCTGCAGAAAACCAATCTCTGAGGGGAGACGTTAAAGATCTCACAGAGAGGATGACGCAGATATCCGGAGAAAACAGGAAAATGAAAGAGTCCATCCTGGACCTTCAAGCTCGGAGTATGCGGGATAATCTTGTCTTCTCTGGGATCCCTGAACGAGGTGAGGAGGACGCAGAAGCTACGATCCGTGAGTTTATCCAACGTGAGCTGAAACTCCCAAGTGAAACCGTAAAAAAGTTCACTTTCCATCGTGTTCACCGGCTCGGAGGTAAGAGGCCCGATAACAAGCGACCTCGCCCAATTATAGCTAAATTTGAGCATTATAAACAGAAAGAGCAGGTGAGAAGTCAGGGCAGAGAGCTGCGTGAAAAAGATTTCAGCGTTAATGATCAGTTTCCTAAAGAAATACTCGATCGGAGGCGAGTTTTATTTACAATCAGGAAAAAATTCATGTCTGAGGGCGCCAGGGCTACAGTGGCAGTAGATAAACTTTATGTTAACGGTCAGCTGTTCAGGGAACGGGACATCACTCCATGGCTTTATTAAAAGAAACAACAGCTTGGTTTAAAGCAGGGCTGTTCAACATATGACCCGTGGGCCAGGTCAGGTCCACGGATGGGCCAGGTTCGCTTCAACAATGAATTCTTTCTTTTTTTTTTTTCTTCTCTCTCTCTTTCTTTCTTTATGTATATATATGTATATGTATGTATGTATGTGTGGGGATATGTATGTGTATGTGTGTGTATGTATGTGTATGTGTGTGTATGTATGTATGTATATTTGTGTATGTGTGTGTATGTATGTATGTATATATGTGTGTGTATGTAGGTATGTATATATGTGTGTGTATGTATGTATGTATATATGTGTGTGTATGTAGGTATGTATATATGTGTGTGTA
>NC_056519.1:32338480-32344469 GCF_014905685.2 Nematolebias whitei
CTGGGAGTCCTCCCAGAAATGGAATGCCTAGTTCAAAATCATGAAAATCAGTGGAAATCAACCATCCTAGCATAGTGATTTTGGGATCATCACCTCATCCGTGCCTGTGTTACACACAGCAACAGATGTGGTCCTGGAGTCAAGGCTCACTTGGTTCGTGGCTTCGACAGACAGTCCCAAGTTGGAAAAACGCAGGAGAAGTTTGAAAATATGCCTGTTTATGGCTAATAGCTTGTCCAGCTATGATGTGGATTCGCACCATTAGGTTAATCACCTGAGGTGGTACTGTGGTGGTTTGGTTGTTAGCAACCTGGCAGGCCTCTGGAATGGCCTGCCCAGCCTTAAGGTTCGCTGTGTCTAGCACAGGAGGATCCTTTGTGGCTGGTTTTAGGGACCACAGCACCTTGTTGATGGTGTCCACATGGACACCCAACCTTACCAAAATGTCAGAGCCTATGTAGGTTGCATGTGGTAAGTTTTGGATCACGAGAAACAGGTGAACCAGTTCTCGTTGGTTCCACTTTAGTTTTAGGTTAATGACTCCTTCCGCGGTCATTACCTGTGAACTATTGGGAACTAATGGAAAGCGGAAAGCTTTTTTAATTAGTTCTAGACCCACGTGTTTGTGAACCAAGGTTTCATAGAAAGCTCGGTTAATTGCTGATTTATCTGTCCACATAGGCAGAACAGCATCGTTAGTGTGGGATCCTTGGATCTCTACACCTTTAACTACCAGTGGTAGGTAGTGTTTGGTGGACTCTGACTGCTCCAGCTCACAGAGGAGGCTTTCTTGTTGGGTCAGAGTTTGGACCACCGGGTGGGTCTCTTTGGTTTCACATGATTTCAGAGGATTACTCACCGGGCTCGTGTCCTCGGCTGAGGAGTCCTTTGCGCCCTCCGCGGTACCTGCTGTTAGGCAGTCTGTGTTACACTCAGGAGGCATTTCTATTGGCAGTGGTTTGCTCACCTTGGCCCACATCGTCTGATCACCATAATATATAATCGCGTCGAAGCGATTTATAAAATCCTGGCCAACCAAAAATGGGAATGAGTCAACACTAGACACGTGTACCGGGTGGTATAGTGTCATTCTGCCAATCTGCATGTGAACCATTGCTATAGCTGTCAGGGTTGTCCTCTTCTCTGAGAGACCCTGCATTTCTACAGCACATTCTGTGAGAGGTATTACCCTGTTAACACTGCCAGCGGCTGTCCTCAGCTCCTCGAACAGTTTAGCTGACATAATTGTTATGTCCGCCCCACCGTCCAGTAGTGCTTCATGTGTGAGGACTCCTTTGAGTGTTACTGACAGGTACGCCTTCTTGGCAGCCCCCCTTCTGATAAAGTTACACAGAAACCTCTTAGGTTTTTTCTGACGTTTCTTCACACGCTCATAAAAGGGTGCCTGGTCTGTGGCCAGTTTCAGCCATCCAGACCACTCCACAGGGCACCACTGCATAGTAGAGGCATTGCATTTCCATGGTCGGACCTCCAGATTGACTGGGTTGGACCACTCACTAAGAGCTCTAGAGGAAATAAATATTTTCTCATGGTAACCTGCGCGTTTACCAAATGGGTAGAATGTCTACCAGCCCCTAATGACACAGCACAAACTACTGCTATGTTATTAATGAATCATGTATTCTCAAGGTTTGGACTTCCCCTCAGGGTGAACTCATACCAAGGTACACACTTCACAGGTGAAGTAATGAAAGAACTGTGGAAGACGCTAGGCGTCAAAGCCAACTTCCATATTGGCTACCATCCACAGGCTTCAGGCCAGGTTGAGAGAGCAAACAGGACTGTGGTGAGTATTTTGAAAAAATACGTAGCCGCAAACCACAAGGACTGGGACGTGAAACTCCCTCTGGTCCTCATGGCCATAAGGGCCACTCCACACACATTGACTGGCATCTCTCCTTTCGAGATGATGACGGGTCGACAAATGACTCTCCCTCTACACCTGTTGTACCAACCAGGCGATGCTGCCATGGCAACAGCCTACACTACACAACAATACATGAAAGACTTGGAAAAACACCTTAAAAACACTTTTGCTTTCGCACAGAAAAACCTGGAAAAATCAGCTGAAGGACGCAAAGCGTACTACGACCAAAAGGCCTCTCACGCGGAACTCCAAGTGGGAGACAGGGTCTGGTACTACACGTTTGCCCCCACAACTGGGAGAAGTGAGTCCGGGACCGGAACTCTCGCCCGTAAACTGATGCCCAGATGGACTGGACCCCATCTGATAACAGACAAACTGTCTCCAGTTGTCTATCAGATAAAAATCAGTAAAGGCCAAAAAGAGCCAATTGTTAAATGGGTACATCGAAACCAGGTTAAACCACACAAGGTGTGCAAAGAAACAACTCCAACGGGACAGCGTGATTGAATCTGACAACCAGGGTGAGGAGGAGCAGTGAAATGATGTTTCTAGTTGCTTAGTCACTACTCTTGTCGATGTTGAAACGTTGTTTATTTGGTTTTGATATTTGTTTCTGAGCACCTCAGTGAGAATGAGTTTTGTATGTATTTTAGTTGGAGACTGTAAAGGACTTTAACTATGCCAACATGCAGTTCACTCGTTAAAACCTAATCGTTGAAGAGTCAATGTAGTCAATGCTACCTTAAGTACCATAACTTACATTGGTCTCACCATCTTCAAGCCGAACCTACTCGAACAATTCTATTCGGGGGAATAGCTAATTCTTTTTGATGAGTCTCGCCATAGACTCCAAAAACATTTATGGGGAAACCAAACACCCAATCTCAAGTCATTCGTCTAAAAGGCAACAGACAAGTAAACCAACTATAGTGGCCATGTAAGTCTAATATAGACAAAGTTAGCGATAGTGGTATAGTTGGAACACCCTTCTATAGGTATAGACCCCTATAGCTACCCTTTTCAGCATGTTCCACCCCTTAACTGGTAGCTGTAGCTGTTCCCAATCATAATAGCTTACACACCAGGTGCATATAGGTTAAGGCCTTATGTAAAATCCCCTTCATAAGCCCACCTTAAACCACTTAATTGCATGACACATAGAACCAGAACGGCACCGACTGGACGTCACCCAGCGACGACCTTCGCTGGAGGGGACCTGCAATCCTGACGTTGGTCTCCAACCTGCATCCAGTGGCCGCATCTTCAGTTCAATCGAAGAGAATCTATTACATGCTGATTAATCAACAACTCCAATCGTTGTGGAATTACCGTTGTGGATTATATGACTTTTTCCAAAAGATTAGAGACTTTGTTTCCAAGGGGTTAAAGCATTGCTACAATGGAATTACCAACAACATTATGGAATTACCTTCTTTGACTTTTTTGTTTTCCTCTTGCTGAATTACATCAAGCTCAAGGACATTCAGAGGCGTAAGTTCATGTTGGAATTCATCCCCATGGACAGGCGATGATTTCCAAAGGGGGGACTGTAGTGAACTAAGCCTCCGGTCAAAACCTGCCTCTGAGGACCTTCATGGGACAGGAACTGTTATTTCATTGATTTGAATCCAGAAATACAAATTAGCTCATCCAGAGACTGTCTAATTGTATCCTGAACTAATCAATTGAAAGAACACTCTCTTTTTATGTTATCATTACTATTTTTACAAATGTCTTGATAATCAAAAGTGTGTTTAGTTCAAACCATTTTAAATGTTGAAGTGAACTACTCATTTTAAATCAACTGTGAAACAGTATTAATGATTTTTTAATCCTCATTCAAAGTAGAAATCAAGTCAATGTCTGTTACAAAGTAATTATGCATTTTGATCTTCTGTCTGAAATGAGAAGTAGTGATGTCGGTCGAAAGTCAGAAAGAAGTTATTAGAACGAAGTGGATTGTTTTTAAACCTAGCAGAAGGTAAATAAGAAGCTACTGGCACCTGCTTCCTCCCACTTCGCCATAACATGTCTCTGTCTGTTCCTAAACATTTCTCTGTCAGTTCCTAAACATCTTCGCTGTTTTTCTGACTTGTAGTAACCTCTGACGTCACTAAAACCACACCCCTGTTGGTTCTTTCAACCAATCAGGACTTCCCAAAAGGGGCCGGAAGCAGAACTCTTTAAAAGTCGACACTTCCTAGTTCCAGTTAGTTCTGGGAGCACAGGAGAACAGAAGTTCCGAACAGCAGAACAAAAGTTCTGAAGTGCTGGAGTTAGTTGGGAGTTCTTCCGAGTCTAGTTGGGATTATGGAATCTTCCACATCTGAGTGGAACCTCTGACGGACTCACAGCTCATGTGAGTCCACCCGTGAGGTGAGCGTGTTGTTGAACGGAGTACCGTCACTACTTCGGACGATTCTCAGCCATCCTAAGGAGACGCTGAAAGGTAGCGTTGAAATGGAACTCCGTACCAGAGCTGACCTATCTTCTGCAAAGGTAACGAGTCGCTTCACTACCGAGTGTACCGAGGCTGAACTGGGTTCGGATGGAGGGTGCCGTTCTTCGTCAAAACACTTTCCCTCATCCATCTTTTCTCTCCATTTAAACTCCTTAATTTCCCATCTTTAAAACTCTTCTATCTTGCCAGTAATTAATCCAGATATCTTCAGAAATGTCTGTTGTTTTTATTAAGTAAAACGTGCCAAGTTTTATTAATCAGAGCCGATCGGAATAATCAAGTGTACAATGTTTTGATGTTAAATTTTGATTCTGTTAATAAATGACCACATTCATTTTAATGGGTCAAAGAAAATTAACGTCTCATGTCACTGATTAGACCATCTCCCACACAGTATCTCTGTCACATATCTGTCAAGTAGCTCGAAAAAGAGAGAACCCGTTATTAAATATTGATTGTAGTGGAGCTCCTAAGCTAACCTACCCTACATCACTACACTTGAAAAGTGAGCCACATTTTCATGTAAATACACGCATTTGACAAATGGCTTAAAAATGTATGGATTCTCCAGCCTCTAGACACACTTATAAACATCACAGCTAAAATTACAGATTTGTAAAGCTGAGGGCTTAAGCTTTATCTAGACATTTGAATGATCTGGATATCCCATTGCATTATGAAAATGTTACTTGAACAGTGTGACACATTTTCATATACACGCATTTGACAAATGACTTAGGAATGTATGGATTCTCCAGCCTCTACACACACTTTTGAACATCACAGCTAAACAAGGGTTACAGATTTGTAAAGCTGAGAGTGAAAGCTTTATCTAGACATTTGAATGATCTGGATATCCCATTGCATTATGAAAATATTGTTTGAAAAGTGAGACATATTTTCATGTAAATACAAGCATTTGACAAATGGCTTAAAAATGTATGGATTCTCCAGCCACTAGAAACACTTATGAACATCACAGCTAAACAAGGGTTACAGATTTTTAAAGCTGAGAGCTTAAGCTTTATCCAGACATTTGAATGATCTGGATATCCCATTGCATTATGAAAATATTGCTTGAACAGTGTGACACATTTTCATATACACGCATTTGACAAATGACTTAACAATGTATGGATTCTCCAGCCTCTACACACACTTATGAACATCACAGCTAAAATTACAGATTTGTAAAGCTGAGAGCTTAAGCTTTATCTAGACATTTGAATGATCTGGATATTCCATTGCATTATGAAAATATTGCTTGAAAAGTGAGACACATTTTCATATACACGCATTTGACAAATTGCTTAAAAATGATACGATTCTCCAGCCTCTACACACACTTATGAACATCACAGCTAAATTTACAGATTGTAAAGCTGAGAGGTTAAGCTTTATCTAGACATTTGAATGATCTGGATATCCCATTGCATTATGAAAATATTGCTTGAAAAGTGTGACACATTTTCATATACACGCATTTGACAAATGGCTTAAAATTTATGGATTCTCCAGCCTCTAGACACACTTATGAACATCACAGCTAAATTTACAGATTGTAAAGCTGAGAGCTTAAGCTTTATCTAGACATTTGAATGATCTGGATATCCCATTGCATTATGAAAATATTGCTTGAA
>NC_056519.1:32344569-32349577 GCF_014905685.2 Nematolebias whitei
TTCAGCTGTATTGAACACCAAATGTGGTTCTCATAAGCCACGTCAAAGTGTAGGACTAATATTCACTTCATCAAGTTGAACTTCTCTTGTTTTCCGATCCATAATCCAACCAAAACTTTGTGTCTTTTTTTTTTTCCCAACATGGTAGCAATACTTTTTGAGTCAGGTGATGTCGATCATGACCTTTTAGATTAACCCAATAATTTAACGCCAACTGTTCTCTTCTAATGTTTAGTGGTATTTCTCCCATTTCCACCAGTATTGCTTATGTTGGCATTGTTTTAAATGCCCCTGTAATTACTCTTAAAGCTTGATATTGAATTCTATCCAGTTTCTTTAATGATGTATCTGATGCAGAATTATATGCTATGCTTCCATAATCTATTGTTGATCTGATCAGTCCTGTATAAATGATTTTCATAGACTTCCTGTCTGCACCCCAATCTCTTCCTGTCAGACAGCGCATTAAATTCATTATTTTTTTACATTTATCCACTATTTTTTTAATATGGAATGTCCAAGTTAGTCTTTCATCAAACCATACACCTAAGAATTTAAACTGTTTCACTCGCTCAATTACCTGATTATACAATTTTATTTCAATTTTATTGACAACTTTTTTCCTTGTAAAAAGTACAATTTTTGTTTTCTCCACAGACAATTTGAACCCCCACTTAAGTGACCAGTTTTCAACAGTTTTGATAGCCATTTGCATCCTCTTTACAATGAACTCTATATTTTTCCCTCTCTTCCATAAAGCTCCATCATCTGCAAATAAAGATCGTCCCATCCCCTCTTCTATCTCATCAAATATATCATTTATCATCAAAGAGAAAAGTAATGGACTAACAATGCTTCCCTGTGGTGTACCGTTTTCTATTCCAAAGTTATCTGAGTAATCTTGACCTACCTTTACCTGTATTTTTCTGTCTGTTAAAAACTCCTGAATCCATGTTAACATGCGCCCTTTAATTCCCATTTTCTTCAGTTTTATAATGAAACCTGCCCTCCACAACATATCATATGCCTTTTCCACATCAATAAACACAGCTAGAATACTTTCTCTATTAACTTGAGCTGTTCTGATTTCATGTTCCAAACACAAAATCGGATCCATTGTGTTCCTACCCTTTCTGAATCCACTTTGAAATTTGGACATATATCCTTTCTTTTCTATATAATGTGTTAATCTTTCATGTACCATTTTTTCCATAATTTTACAAATGTTTGATGTTAAAGCTATTGGCCTATAGTTCTCTGGTTGTGTATGATCCTTACCCGGTTTCCTTATTGGTATAATGATGGCTTCCTTCCATGACTGTGGTAATTTACCCTTGTCCCACACTCTATTATATAATTCCAAAAGGATTTCTTTTGATGATTCACCAAGATTTTTTATCATAATATAACAGATTTGATCCTTTCCTGGTGCAGATAAATTACAACGTCGAATAATACAATTCAGCTCCGTTCTACTAAATGGTATATTTAATAATTCATTTCCACATTCATTTTCTTCTAATCCTGCTCCATTTTCTTTGATGGTATTTTCTCTCCCTCTTCTGCCTTCGGCACTAATATTCTGTGAACTATGTATTGTAACAAACTTTTTTACCAATAATGCTGCTTTATCCTTATTGTCTATTGCTATTGCTTCTCCTTCTTGTAAAACTGGATATCCGCGTTCTTGTTTAATCCCATTCATTCTCTTTATCATTGTCCACACTACTAATTTCTGTTTCTCTACCTACTGAACTACAAAATTCTCTCCAATAATCTCTTTTTGCCATTTTAATAGTTCTCTTCACAATACTTTGCAGTTTTTTATAATTCATAAGGTTTTGAATACCGTGATTCCGTTTTAGCTGTTTAAAAGCTTTATTTCTACATTTTATGGCTTTTTCACACTCTGTTGTCCACCAAGGAACTATTTTTTTCTTAACAGCTCCTTTTTTCTTTTTTCTTGAAATATTTGCTGCTTCTATTATAATAGAGCATATTGACATGTTCAGTTCATCAATACCTATGTTTAAATCTATTTTTGCCATCTCTCTGTCACAAATACTCCCAAATCTTTCCCAATCAGCCTTGTTGAAATTCCATCTATTTTCTCCCCTCGTATCGTATTTCAGCGCTTCCAATTCCATTTTGGTTGTTATTGGATAGTGGTCACTACCCATCGTCGTTTCTTTAAGAATTGTCCACGTACACATCCCTGCCAGAGAGTCTGAAACTATTGTAAGGTCTATTGCTGATTCTGTACCCTGCATTAAATTAATTCTTGTACTACTACCATCATTTAAGCACACCAGATTTCTATTATCCATAAATTCCTCAACCACTAGGCCATTATGATCATTTTTATTTCCCCACATTGTATTATGTCCATTAAAATCACCACACCATATCACTTTCCCACCCAGCTTTTCATTAATTTCCTCTAGTGTCCCAACTGACAATTTATTCCCTGGATTGTAATAATTTATTATTTTAATATTCCCCTTCCTTGTCCATATTTCAATGATTATAAATTCCAATTGCAATCCTTTTTTAACCAATCTATAATTTATTCCTTCTCTTATGAAAGTAACACATCCACCTCCCTTACCCCCTTCTCTATCTTTCCGTATGCTGGTATATCCTTTAATGACAAAATCTAGCTTAGGTTTTAGCCATGTTTCTTGGATACATATTACATCTGGTTTCTTGGTACTTTTTTCAATGAACCCTTTAAACTCCTGACCATTCGCTATTAAACTCCTAGCGTTCCACTGTAAAATATTCATTATACTCTCTCCCCTTGTGTTCCTGGTTTCCCATCTCCCCCAAGTATTTTATTAATGTGTTCCCATGTTACATCAGTCATCCCAAAGAATTTTTCTGCTCCTCTAACAATGATCTTAATTTTTTCTGTTTTGTGCTTTACTTGATCTGAGCAATTGATTACATATGCTATGAACAACATGATTTTCTCAACTGTGATTTCTTCCTTTGTGTTTTCTGCCTGGTTTACGCTTGGTTTCATGGTTTGTTGAATTTTGACATTTTCTACTCGTTCTTTTTGTCCTTGCACTTTTTTAAGTGCTTCAGCATAACTGATGTTATTTACTGCCCTCACTTGTTGTATTTCTATTGCCTTCTTTCGTGTTTCACATCCACCATATGTAACCCTGTGTTGACCCCCACAGTTACAACATTTTTCTATGGTATTTTCCCCACATTCTTCATATCTATGTGCTTCTCCACACTTCGGACATCGTATTTGACCTCTGCATACTGCTGCTACATGACCATACCTCTGACATTTGTAGCACCTAAGAGGTGGCGGGACGAAAGGTCTGACTGGGAAACTTAAATATCCTATTTTGACCTTATCCGGTAATTTAGATTCAGTAAATTCCAACATGACTGATCTACTATTAACTCTTTGGCCATTGACATTTCTTAGAAGTCTCATTATTTTGTTAACTTTTACATCACAGATACTTTTTTTAAGTTTCTCTAGATCTTCATCAATTGGGATCCCTGAAATTACTCCCTTCGCCATTTTGTATTCTCCAATGATTTTCTTCTCTTTCACTATCTTCTTACAAATAGTTTCCAGAAGCATAACTTTATTCTTCTGTTCCTCAGTTTTAACAATAACCAACAAATTACCATCTCTGAGAGTCTTCGCAAAATGTACATCCCCTATTTTCTTTTTTATCTCTCTTGATATAACTATAGGACTTAACTGTACATTTTCGTCGTCCGTTTGGAATTTCAGGATTATTTTAAACTCTTCTGTTACCATCTTTTTACACACTGTTCTGTCATTTTCTTCTCCTGAGCTAATATCATCCAAAATGCGTTTAGATTTTCCAGCACAATTTTTCTCTCCTTTCCTATTCCTCCCTCTTCCATTTACCTGAGTCCACTCATTAATATCCATTTCTTCCTCATCCTCGCATTGAGACGCCATCCAGTCCACTCACACACCAGTTTATGCTCACCCCCCAAGAGGTCTTGGTCCAGTTCCACAAAAACCGCCCTGAGTCAAAAAACCAACTGCTAATCTCAAACCCGAGCAACCCATAGCATTAGATAGAGGCTTACAAACAACTTGAAGCCTACCTGCAGCAGCAACTGTAAAGCCTCTCCCACCTTGCCTGATGAGCACCAGCTGACTTAATGAGACACTGATGGTTGTATATTGCTACCAGTCAGGTAATAATGAAACCATGCGAGAACAAACACATTGAACGGTGTTTGTTCTTGCTTTTTTCCTTTTTATTCAAGAAAATTGAAGGAAAGGAGGACTTTATCCAAATAAAATTTTTGAAATTAATGAAATAATTAATAAATAATTCTTTAAGAAATTACTTCTTGAGAACCTAATTTCAACCACAAAAAAAATAAAATATAAGGGGGAAAAATACTATTATAATAAATAACAAAATTATTCTGATAGAAATGGAGAAAAATTACTCTGGTTACATTTAGCTGTGATGTTCAGAAGTGTGTGTAGAGGCTGGAGAATCCATATATTTTTAAGCCATTTGTCAAATGCCTGTATTTATATAAAAATGTGTCACACTTTTAAAGCAATATTTTCATAATGCAATGGGATATCGAGATCATTCAAATGTCTAGATAAAGCTTAAGCACTCAGCTTTACAAATCTGTAATTTTAGCTGTGATGTTCATAAGTGTGTCTAGTGGCTGGAGAATCCATACATTTTTAAGTCATTTGTCAAATGCGTGTATATGAAAATGTGTCACACTCTTCAAGCAAAATTTTCATAATGCAATGGGATATCCAGATCATTCAAATGTCTAGATAAAGCTTAAGCACTCAGCTTTACAAATCTGTAATTTTAGCTGTGATGTTCATAAGTGTGTGTAGAGGCTGGAGAATCCATACATTTTAAGCCATTTGTCAAATGCGTGTATAGGAAAATGTGTCACACTGTTCAAGAAATATTTTCATAATGCAATGGGATATCCAGATCATTCAAATGTCTAGATA
>NC_056519.1:32349677-32355997 GCF_014905685.2 Nematolebias whitei
ACTCTCATTTGGCTGAGATCGACCACGTCCTAAATCAGCTAACAACTAACAAGTGTGTGTAGAGGCTGGAGAATCCATACATTTTTAAGTCATTTGTCAAATGCGTGTATATGAAAATGTGTCACACGGTTCAAGCAATATTTTCATAATGCAATGGGATATCCAGATCATTCAAATGTCTGGATAAAGCTTAATTTCTCAGCTTTACAAAACTGTAACTCTTGTTTAGCTGTGATGTTCGTAAGTGTGTCTAGAGGCTGGAGAATCCATACATTTTTAAGTCATTTGTCAAATGCGTGTGTATGAAAATGTGTCACAATTTTAAAGCAATATTTTCATAATGCAATGGGATATCCAGATCATTCAAATGTCTAGATAAAGCTTAAGCTCTCAGCTTTACAAATCTGAAATTTTAGCTGTGATGTTCATAAGTGTGTGTAGAGGCTGGAGAATCCATTCATTTTTAAGCAATTTGTCAAATGCGTGTATATGAAAATGGGTCACACTGTTCAAGCAGTATTTTCATAATGTAATGGGATATCCAGATCATTGAAATGTCTAGATAAAGCTTAAGCTCTCAGCTTTACAAACCTGTAAAACTTGTTTAGCTGTGATGTTCATAAGTCTGTCTAGTGGCTGGAGAATCCATACATTTTTAAGCAATTTGTCAAATGCTTGTAAATGAAAATGTGTCACACTGTTCAAGCAATATTTTCATAATGCAATGGGATATCCAGATCATTCAAATGTCTGGATAAAGCTTAAGCTCTCAGCTTTACAAATCTGTAAAACTTGTTTAGCTGTGATGTTCATAAGTGTGTCTAGTGGCCGGAGAATCCATACATTTTAAAGCAATTTGTCAAATGCTTGTATATGAAAATGTGTCACACTGTTCAAGCAATATTTTCATAATGCAATGGCATATCCAGATCATTCAAATGTCTAGATAAAGCTTAAGCTCTCAACTTTACAAATCTGTAATTTTAGCTGTGATATTCATAAGTGTGTGTTGAGGCTGGAGAATCGTTTCATTTTTAAGCCATTTGTCAAATGCTTGTATATGAAAATGTGTCACACTGTTCAAGCAATATTTTTATAATGCAATGGGATATCCAGATCATTCAAATGTCTAGATAAAGCTTAGGCTCTCAGCTTTACAAATCTGTCATTTTAGCTGTGATGTTCATAAGTGTGTGTAGAGGCTGGAGAATCCATACATTTTTAAGTCATTTGTCAAATGCGTTGTAAAATGAACATATGCATTATATATTCATAAATTAAACGGATTCTTTCATTTTTCTGGACTGGATAATATCGTGCATTGAATAATTAAAAATGTGGACGGAAACGTTAATTATCTTTGACTCACCAACGACAGTGGGTCATTTATTAACAGAATCAAGTTTAACACATCACACATTTACATTAATTGGCAAAAATTGAAAATAACGGCAGCTTATTTAGCAAGTTTTACAAGGAAGACCATACGGCGATGGTTGAAAACCTTGCTTCCAGCTTCACACAGACATTAACCACACGGCGGTGGTTGAAAAACTTTGCTTCAGACATTTCTAAAAATATCTGGATTAATTTCTTAGCAGATAGAAGAGTTTAAAGATTGAAGTTTAGAGGGAGGGAGATGGTGTGTGTGTGATTGAAAAGTGTTGAACAGAACGGCACCCTCCATTCGACCCAGCTTTCCTCGGTACGCTCGGTAGTGAACTCGACTCATTACCTCTCTGACGATGAATCAGTGGAAGCGGAGCTCCAGTTACGCTACCGGTCAAGCGTCTCCGTAGGATGGCAGAGAACCGTCCGGAGTGTTGGCGGGACTTCATCAACAACAGTTCACCTCACGAGTGGACTTCACATGAGTGGAGTCCGTCAGAGTTCCACTCAGAGGTGGAAGATGTCATAATCCCCAATACTCGGAAGAGCTCTGGATCATATCGGGATTTTCCTGTTTCCCAAACGACTGGAGCTGCAAACTCTCCACCCGACTCCAACTGGGTTGAACTAGGAAGTACCAACATTTAAAGAGCTCTATTTCCGGTTCATTTGGGAGTTTCTGATTGTTCGATGGACCAAAACAGAGGTGTGTTTTGTGATGTAAGGTGTTATTAAAAAGTCAAGGAAAAAGATTAAGATTGTTTAAGAACAGACAAAAGATATTATGAAGAACTCAGACTTCGTGGAGTCACTTCTCTAGTATCTTGCTGTAGAAGTTAAACATGACATTTCTTTTTCAGTAAACTTGCAGTTGACCGAAACTTGAACTTTGACCAACTTACACACTTGCTCATTTCAAACAGACGATCAAGAAATTGAATCATTACTCTGTAACATATTCCAACTTGATTTCCACTTTGAATGAGGATTAAAAATCGTTATTACTGTTTCACAGTTGATTTAAAAATGAGTAGTTCACTTCAACATTTAAACATTGTTTGAACTAACACAATCTGATTATCAAACATTTGTAAAATAGTAATGATAATCGAAAGTAGTCTCTTTCACTTGATTAATTCAAGAAAGAGAGTCTCAGGATGGGTCAACCTGTATTTCTGGATTCAAATCAATGAAATGACAGTTTCTGTCCCATAAGGTCCTTAAGGTCAAGATTTGACCTCAGGCCTAGTTCACTACAGTGTGTATATGAAAATGTGTCACACTGTTCAAGCAATATTTTCATAATGCAATGGGATATCCAGATCATTCAAATGTCTAGATAAAGCTTAAGATCTCAGCTTTACAAAACTGTAAAACTTGTTTAGCTGTGATGTTCATAAGTGTGTCTAGTGCCTGGAGAATCCATACATTTTTAAGCCAATTGTCAAATGCGTGTATATGAAAATGTGTCTCACTGTTCAAGCAATATTTTCATAATGCAATGGGATATCCAGATCATTCAAATGTCTAGATAAAGCTTAAGCTCTCAGCTTTACAAATCTGTAAAACTTGTTTAGCTGTGATGTTCAGAAGTGTGTGTAGAGGCTGGAGAATCCATACATTTTTAAGCAATTTGTCAAATGCTTGTATATGAAAATGTGTCACACTGTTCAAGCAATATTTTCATAATGCAATGGGATATCCAGATCATTCAAATGTCTAGATAAAGCTTAAGCTCTCAGCTTTACAAATGTGTAATTTTAGCTGTGATGTTCATAAGTGTGTGTAAAGGCTGGAGAATCCATACATTTTTATGCCATTTGTCAAATGCGTGTATATGAAAATGTGTCACACTGTTCAAGCGATATTTTCATAATGCAATGGGATATCCAGATCATTCAAATGTCTAGATAAAGCTTAAGCTCTCAACTTTACAAATGTGTAATTTTAGCTGTGATGTTCAGAAGTGTGTGTAGAGGCTGGAGAATCATTTCTTTTTTTTAAGCCATTTGTCAAATGCGTGTATATGAAAATGTGTCACACTGTTCAAGCAATATTTTCATAATGCAATGGCATATCCAGATCATTCAAATGTCTAGATAAAGCTTAAGCTCTCAACTTTACAAATCTGTAATTTTAGCTGTCATGTTCAGAAGTGTGTGTAGGGGCTGGAGAATCCATACATTTTTATGCCATTTGTCAAATGCGTGTATATGAAAATGTGTCACACTGTTCAAGCGATATTTTCATAATGCAATGGGATATCCAGATCATTCAAATGTCTAGATAAAGCTTAAGCCCTCAGCTTTACAAATCTGTAATTTTAGCTGTGATGTTCATAAGTGTGTGTAGAGCCTGGAGAATCCATACATTTTTAAGGAATTTGTCAAATGTGTGTATATTAAAATGTGTCACACTGTTCAAGCAGTATTTTCATAATGCAATGGGATATCCAGATCATTCAAATGTCTAGTGTAGTGAACTAAGCCTCAGGTCAAATCTCCCTGAGGGCCTTCCTGGGACAAGAACTGTTACTTCATTGATTTGAGTCCAGAAACACAAAATTAAGTTCATCCAGAGACTTTCTAAGTGTGTCTTGCACTGATCAATTGAAAGAACACTCTCTTTTTATTATCATTACTATTTTACAAATGTCTTGATAATCAAAAGTGTGTTTAGTTCAAACCATTTTAAATGTTGAAGTGAACTACTCATTTTAAATCAACTGTGAAACAGTATTAATGATTTTTAATCCTCATTCAAAGTAGAAATCAAGTTAATGTTTGTTACAAGAGTAATTATGCATTTTGATTTTCTGTCTGAAATGTGCAAGTTGTAAGTCGGTCAAAAGCCAAGTTTCGGTCAAAACATGTTTACTGGAAAGAAATGTCATGTATACCTTTTTCAGACAGATAGGAGGGAACTGGCTCCAAAAGTCTCTGTTTCTTCAAAACATCTTTCTGTCTGTTCTTAAAACAACCTAATCTTTCTCCTTGACTTTTAATAACCTCTTACATCACTAAGACCACACCCTGTTGGTTCGTTTCGACCAATCAGGAAGTTCTCAGAGGAACCGGAACTGAACTCTTTAAAAGGGTCAACACTTCCTAGTTCCAGGTAGAATGCTAGAACAACGAGATCAACGGGAACTAAGCTGAACAAAGTTCAGTTCGGAATGCAGAATGCAGTTCGGAACGCAGAACGCAGAACAAAGTTCCGAGTCTCGTGGGGATTATGGAATCTTCCACATCTGAGTGGAACCTCTGATGGACTTACTCCTCATGTGAGTCCACCCGTGAGGTGAACGTGTGTTGAACGAAGTACCGTCACTACTCCGGACGTTTTCCAACCATCCTACGGAGACGCTGGAAATGGTAGCGTTAAATGGAACTCCGTACCAGCTGATTCATCTTCAGAGAGGTAACGAGTCGATTTCCTACCGAAGCGTACCGAGGTATAGCTGGGTTCGAATGGAGAGTGCCGTTCGTTATACAGACACATATTCCCTCATCCATCTTTCCCTCTCCATTTAAACTTCATTTTCCCATCTTTAAAACTCTTCTATCTGCCAGTAATCATCCAGATATTTTCAGAAATGTCTGTTGGTTTAAAAGCTGCAAGTGAAACCATGGCCGTATGGTTGTCTAATTGTAAAGCTTGCTAATTAAGCTATGTGTTATTGTAATAAATTTTGCCAAATTAATGTAAATGTTTGATGTTAAATTTTGATTCTGTTAATAAATGACCACGTTCATTTTGATGGGTCAAAGAAAATTAACGTCTCACGTTACATTTAATCATTCAATGCACGATAGAACTCAGTCCAGAAAAATGAAAGAATCCGTTTAATTTATGGATAATATCTCACAGATATATGTTCATTACACTAGATAAAGCTTAAGCTCTCAGCTTTACAAATGTGTAATTTTAGCTGTGATGTTCATAAGTGTGTGTAGAGGCTGGAGACGCGTTTCATTCTTAAGCCATTTGTCAAATGCGTGTATATGAAAATGTGTCACACTGTTCAAGCAATATTTTCATAATGCAATGGGATATCCAGATCATTCAAATGTCTAGATAAAGCTTAAGCTCTCAACTTTACAAATCTGTAAAACTTGTTTAGCTGTGATGTTCATAAGTGTGTCTAGTGGCTGGAGAATCCATACATTTTTAAGCAATTTGTCAAATGTGTGTATATGAAAATGTGTCACACTGTTCAAGCAATATTTTCATAATGCAATGGGATATCCAGATCATTCAAATGTCTAGATAAAGCTTAAGCTCTCAGCTTTACAAATCTGTAATTTTAACTGTGATGTTCATAAGTGTGTCTAATGGCTGGAGAATCCATACATTTTTAAGCAATTTGTCAAATGCTTGTATATGAAAATGTGTCACACTTTTCAAGCAATATTTTCATAATGCAATGGGATATCCAGATCATTCAAATGTCTGGATAAAACTTTCTCTCTCAGCTTTACAAATCTGTAAACTATCTTTAGCTGTGATGTTCAGAAGTGTGTGTAAAGGATGGAGAAGCATTTCATTTTTAAGCAAATTGTCAAATGAGTGTATATGAAAATAAGTCACATTTTTCAAGCAATATTTTCATAAGCCAATGGGATATCCAGATCATTCAAATGTCTAGATAAAGCTTAAGCTCTCAGCTTTACAAATCTCTAACCTTGTTTAGCTGTGATGTTCAGAAGTGTGTGTAGAGGCTGGAGAATCATTTCATTTTTAAGCCATTTGTCAAATGTGTGTATTTATATGAAAATGTGTCACTTTTTTAAAGCAATATTTTCATAATGCAATGCATTTGGATAATATACAGAATGAAGATATCTATCTCTCTCTCTCTCTCTCTCTCTCTCTCTCTCTCTCTATATATATATATATATATATATATATATATATATATATATATATAT
>NC_056519.1:32356007-32378597 GCF_014905685.2 Nematolebias whitei
TATATATATATATATATATATATATATATATATATATATATATATATAATAATAATTAAAAATAAATAATCTAGATTCGACTAAACAAGCTGATCGACTTTATTAACGATATAACTTTATTGTACGTGTTAGGTGACTTATCTTCCAAGAGCCCAGTTAGTGTGAAGACATTTTTTTTGTTAATGACTGAAATAGATGATTCCTTTGGATATTGTATTTATTGCAGTGCAGCAATACATGTTCTACTGTCTTTGGATGGTTACAGTGTGTGCAGTTTCCTGTTGGATGTTTACCTTTTTTATGTAATGTATAGTTGAGACCCGAGTGTCCTATTCTGAGTCGAGTGATGACATTTTCTACTTTTCTATTCCTTTCTTTTGTCCTTTATAACTCAATGTGTTATTTATGCTGTATAAATGCCTTCCCGTTTCCTGTAGATCCCAGTGTTCTTGACATACTGTTTGTGTATATTTCTTGATGAATGGTTTGATTTCTGATTTGCAAAGTGGGACTTATAGTTCTATGGACTCTCTTGATTGCTTGTTTAGCCAGCGTGTCTGCCATTTCATTTCCCTCCACATTGACATGTGCTGGAACCCAAAGGAATTGTATTTTTGTGTCTTTAATTTTGATTCTATACTTTGCCATAAAAATTTAATTGATGATATCTTTCCAGATTGATTTGCCTGTTGCAATACTATCGAGTGATTAAATGCTGTCAGATGCAACAAAAATGTTTATTACTTCATTCTCCTCTATCCATTGCAACGCCAACAACATTGCTAAGAGTTCTGTTGAGTAAACTGATATGATCCGATGCTCTTTTTAATACAGATGTTCTTGGCTGGGACGTAAACTGCTGAACCTGCCATCCCTGTTTCAGGATCCTTAGATCAATCTGTAAATAAAATATTATCAGTGAAATGTTCTCTAAAATAGTTTTGGACAATGCTCCATACTGGGCATTGTTCTGATTTCTCTTTTAGTTTCTGATGTATACTTAAATTTACTTTAGGTAATGAAAATACCCACAGAAGAATGGATGATAATGGCAGTGTAGGGCAGTACTGAAACGGACTTAATCCAACACTTTCTGCTTTTGCATCACCTACCCACCCATAGCTTATGATGTTAGTTTCATTGTGTTCCCAACAATCCATTAAAATGTTTTTGGTTGGGTGGTTTCCATTGTGTCCCTGCAGATTGACCCAGTATGCAAGCATTAGTTTGACTTTTATTCTCAGGGGAGTTTCTCCCACTTCTACCTGCATTGCTGACACTGGTGAAGTTCAAAAAGATCCACTGATGATCCGTAAGGCCTGAGCTTTTAGTTAATCCACCTTTTGTAGGTTTGTTTCTGCTGCTGACATAGAGAGTCAGAGTCAGAAATTCTTTATTGTCATTCGCACCTCATGTCGTACATGTGGTGGAGTGAAATTATGTACACAGGGTCCCAGTTACATCCAACAATAAAATGTATAAGAAAAACAGTAATAACATCTAAGATATGAACTAAGAAAAACATCAACTAAATATACACTAAGCACTCATAACATAAAAACATTGAACATCAGCACAAACATGAACATGAGTCTGTGTGAGCGGATGTGCACGCATGAACACATCAACATTGAAACAGATCAGCAGCAACATGATGTGGTTTTTCACAGTGATTATTCTGGTTAGGGATTCATGAGTCTAACAGCCTCAGGGTAGAAGCTGTTCCTCAGTCTAGTGGTTCTACACTTAATGCTCCTCAACCTCCTTCCTGAGGGGAGTGGGGCAAAAAGTGTGTGTGCTGGGTGAGTGGGGTCCTTCATGATGCAGGTGGCCCTCTTTCTACATCTGGAGGTGTAGATGTCTGTGATGGTGGGGAGGCTGATTCCAACAGACTTCTGTGCAGCCTTCACCACTCTCTGCAAAGCTTTTCTTTCTGCAGCTGTGCAGCCTCCATGCCACACGTTGATGCTGGAGCACATGATGCTCTCCACTGCACACCTGTAGAAGGAGGTGAGGACTGAGCTTCCCAGACCAGCTCGCCTCAGCCGTCTGAGGAAGTAGAGTCTCTGATGAGCTTTCTTGATCAGGTTGGTGGTGTTGTTGTTCCAGCTGAGGTTGTCATTCATGTGTACACCAAAGTACTTGTAGCTGGAGACCACTTCCACCACAGATCCTCTTATGTTCAGGGGGGGTGTAGATGTTTTTGTTCCTTCTGAAGTCCACAATCATCTCCTTTGTCTTCTTCACATTGATGTGAGAGTTATTCTCTTTGCACCAGCTCTCCAGGTGTTCCACCTCTTGCCTGTAGCTGGACTCATCATTGTTTGTGATGCATCCCACCACCGCTGTATCATCTGCAAACTTTACATTGTGACAGCCTGGATGGGTAGCTGCACAATCATACGTGAACAGAGTGAACAAGAGGGGGATTTATATGCTATACAACCATAATCAAATACTGTGCTCATAAGTGCTAAATATATGTTGTGTACTGATGTTCTACTTGCTCCTGTTGGAAAACTGGAATCCAGGCGGAAGAAGTCAGTTTTAATAAAGTTGAAATGAGACTATATTCAAACCAATGCTGCTAAACGGTGCATAAAAGTTTAACAGTTTGCATGACATTCTTAAATGTTTTTTCTATTTTTTTAGTAGCCACTCATTGCTGACAAGATGTGTAGAACAAAGGAAGGCCTGAACCCAATCTCAGGCAGAAGAAGAGTTGGCTCGAGTGGATGATGTAATTCCCTGTTACACTGGTAATGGAGGGAGGGCATTAATGAATTCATGCCTGGACAGCTCAGGAGTAGATGATGAAATCCCTGTTGCACTGGTAATGGAGGAAAGTCAATTAGCAAATTCTCAGTTGGACAGCTCAGAAGTGAATGAGATGATTCCCTGTTGACCTGGTAATGGAGGAAAAAGCATTAGCAGCTTTCAAGCTGATCAACTTAAAAAGTAAACTTTAAAAAGTGAACGTCTAATGTAACATCTGAGCAAGGACGGTGAAAGCACACCCAGAAGGGTGGAGGTAAGAATTGGCATGATCTCATATGTCCCAATGAGAGGAGTGATTGGTTGAGGCGTATAGTGAGACATTTGAACTTCCTCGGGGGAGGGGGAAAATGGGTCCATAAAAGCCTCTTGATCAGACAGAACAGCGCTCAAGCAAGGTGGAGGAAGAGAAGAACAGAAAGGACTTCAGCACACAGCTCAGAAGGGTAGGGTCGCCCGAAGGAGTTGGAACACGCCGGTCTAAGATGAGTTTTGGATTTATCTCTGTTCTCTCTGAGATGAGATTGGACCCAACTCTTCACTTGTTAAGACGAGACCGGGATCATTCCATCCTCCTATCTGCTTGGCCCGGGTATGTCCAAAGCCCCAATCCTTCCAATTTGGGATAGCTGCTCTGCGTAGGGGAGGCCTGTATCCCCCTCCTGGGGAACAGGAGATTTACCTTTTACCTGTACGGAAAATTCTATAAGGATTCCCGGTCCGACTGTTCAAAATTAATTAATCTGTCAGATCAGGGCAAGTACTTAGGAAAAAAATCAGAGAGAACCAAACTGGGTTTAGTGGGTCAATATTCAGAGGTGTATCCAAGCGTTGGGGCATTTTGAGGAAAAAAACATCTGTCAGCTTGAGTTGTGAACTGAGGTGGTTTATACAAGTCTCCAAGGGCTCTTGGAGACACATTGGTTTATTGTCTGCCTAGTTATGAAGTGTTTTTCTCTGTTATCATGTATAAGTACCTGTAGTGAAATTATGCTTGTCGCTGTATTCCCTTGCAAAATTATTAATTAAAGCAAAGCAAAACGTATAAATCTTGACTATTATTTCATCCATATTAAGCAGAATACTTGGTGAGGCTTGGTTCCACTTTAACATCTAGCATTAGGAGGTTTTTAACGGTTTCCTGGCAAGAAAGTGTAAGACAACACCCCTGAGTCCTGTCCCTGGACTCTAAAGATTACCAGAACGGATAACAATTGTAACGCTAAATTAAGAGGTGGGCGACCGAGAATGCGTGTTTCTCCGTGCCAGCCGTCCTGACCCTGCTGCTTGGACGGGACGAGGAATGGAGTGAGATTTGGGTGTGACTCGTGGAAGAAGGTCGTTAATATTCTGGATGAGTCACCTCGTCACAGCCTTCATGAGACTGTCTTAGGGAGCTGCAGGTAATACCACGGTGCTAAGGTTAGTTTCTAGACCCCTTGGAGGAGAGGCTGCGAGCAAGGACCTGTCACTTCGCCAATGGCTACCTCGCTACGGGAAAGCGATACATGGCGTCCCTGGGTGGGCTTTAAAATCAATAGGAACCCCACTGGAGAAAAGGCGCTACAGAGAGTGGGTAGGCATCAGCAAAACAACCCCTAGACATGAGGAGTTGTTAGTGGCAGAGAGACCCCCCAGTCACTATCCCCAATAAATCACTAGGGGCTAGTGAGATGGGATAAAAGGCTTGCGAGGGTTACTGACCATAACCCAGAGTCGTGAGCAAGTAGTTGGTCTGTTCTCGTCCAAACGTTAGGATATAAAGTCTAGAGGCTTTGAGGACCGACAACCTTGACCCGACAAGAAAAGACAAAACGATGGACTCAGAAGAGGCATCAACGAGTGCCGGATTGGGACGGTCTGACCCAACACAGACAGAGCTAACAGAACCAAAGTCAGTACAGGAAGAAGTAGAATTAGTCGATCAGAAGACACAACAAAAAATAGCAGAAGGAGTTACGAGAACAGATGTCCTCCTGAATGGGAAAGGGTACAAAACCTGGCATCCATAAATTCAACAAAAGCTAAAAGAAAGTTACAACATGGTGGACGAGGACACCTTAGTAAGCCACTTAACAAAGTACATGGAGAGCACCAGAGTGTTTTACTACGCAAAGACCCAGTGAGGTGGTCAGATGATAGTGCTAAAGGATCCAAGAGACGTAAAAACAAAAAAGAAAGTTAAAATATGGTTACAATGGTGGGTAAAACAAATTGAAATGTCAGGTGATAGGGTCATAGTGTCAGTGATTAGTCCCTCACTTGAATATGACCCCATAGTAAAAATGATATCCAAAGAGATGGGGTTGAGATATGTCACAGTGGCCCCCAAAGTGAAGGCAGCTCCAAAATACCAGGAATATGCAGATGAATTAGTGAAAATGGGAGATTATAAAAGCAAAGGGAAATCAAGAATGGAGCTGGGAAGCGAAATTGGATCCGTAGTACAAACACCTGGGAATTCGGAATAGGACTCGGCTGAAGAAGAAGAAACTCAAGAAGATGAGAAACCGAAATTTCCCCCTGCCACCTGAGTAGCAGCCTCATTCATGAACTTCCTTCCAAACCCGAACAAATACAGGGACCCCTCTCATTACGACCCAAGCCTAGACTCGGGCAATGAACGAGAGGCAAAGCATTTGGGAACACTAGGCCAACTAAAAGTAGAAACCAGACTTGGGGGAAGTGATAGCGAGTGGGATTCAGAGAATGAGGCGAAAGAGGGAGAAGTTGACAGACACATGGATGCCCTCGCTCATAGTTTGGTAGAAAGAATGAATAGATATGGACTAACTGAAGGAAGGTTAGGAACAGAGCCGCCGCAACCGCAAACAGCACATGTTCAGGGGCCAGTGGAACCGCTAGAAAATCAACCCGATAAGCATGAGAATCCTATGAAGGGCCCCTCAGGGGACACCAAGAGCACCTACAGGAAAAAGAAAACTAAAGAGAAACACTGTGCACCAAAAATAGAGCCTCATCCCAATCAAACTGATGAGGAAGAGGAGCTCCAGGAGAAACCAAAAAGAAAACCCAAGTTAGGAGTAGAAACAAAACTAGTCCTTAAGCCGGTGCCGGAGGGGGCCTTATGCGTAAAGTTCCAAAATGGAGCCCAGGCGTACCATGTGATAGGAGCCCCATGGGCTGTAGAGGCGGAAGAATTGTTAGTAGTCACAGATCACAGATACAAGATTCATAACTCAATGTTCAGAAAAGCTCTGAAAAGGGTAGCTGGTCGAGGGTATATAGCAGAAATAAATCATCTAAGGGGCGAACTAGGCAGCACAGGGCCAAAAGTACACCTGACCAGCGGTGCTGACACTCCATATTATGCTATAATACACGCCCCAATCCAGAGCTATAAAAATGCAACCAGCAATGAGGGTTACATGATGGAGATGATAGATGCCTTATACAAAGGAGTAAAACTAGCCGTAACCTACAACTTTAGGCGTAAAGTAATGAGGTAATGAGTGTAGATGGGCTGCGATCTCACCACCTAGAGTGGAGAATAGCTGAAAGAGTGGCAGTTAACGCGGCGACAAGTTTGGCCGGGGGGATGCGAGTAGGTGCTGCATTAAAAAAAGTGATCGTAACGACCCCGACACATCTACACGAAGATATGAAAGCCAGGCTACTGGATACAGTAATTCAGGCAGGAAAGAAGCTGACTGAAGGACCCACGAAGACACAGGAAGAAGACAAGGAAGAATCATCCCAGTCTAAAAAAGTGAAGGACCAAAAGGGAGAAGTAAGGAGCACCCCCTCCAAACAAACGTCAAACAGTCCTCAAACACTAGGAGCAGCCGTGACCTCACCCCCCAGGGAAGACCCGAAGGGTAAAACCACCAGACGGAGAAGAAGCGGTGCGGAATCGCAGGAAAGATGGCTAAGTTGCAGTAAATCAGCTAAGATGCGACCCTTAAATGAGGGGAGTGACGAGAATGACAGTGAAAGTTCCCAAGGAGAACCAGACCAAGACCTGAGTGAGGAAGAAACAGATGATGAGGGAAGTGCCAGTTTGGGATCAATAGCCGGCTAATCTGGTCTCGCAATCAAACCACTGAAAATAGGGCAGAGGAAAGGTCAAAAGAAGGTGGTAGAAGTGTTGGATGTGTACAAAGTATCAGAAAGGTTAGCCAGAGATCCAACCTGGGGCCCAGTGCAGGCGAACGACGGGCGTTGGACCTACATTCCAGAAGCTGGCCAAAATCATTATGACAGCCCACCAGTGTGGGCAGATAGGCTAGAGGATACGGTAAAATTAACTGTTAACACTAGAACTCCCAAACCTTTCCCATTTGGCAGCTATACCTTTAAATCCCAAGGAACTGCCATTTGGCAGGTTTGAACTTGACTTTAGAAAGAATTCAAATTGAAATTCATTCAAATTCAGCCCGCTTGCCTCCATTGTTATGTAAATGAGGCCATTACATTAGCAAGAAGTAACTCTAAAGACACTCTACTCAGCAACAAGTTGGTCTCCAAAGGAACTTCAATGTAACTCCTGTAATTGTTATGGTTTGAAGAACCCCCCCAAAAAAAAAAAAAAAAAAAAAATCAACATTACCAGAAATTTAGATTCAAAATTCAAAGCTTTATTATTATATGCACATTAAAGACACATGTTACCCTGTTTCCAAGTACAATGAAATTCTTACTTTGCTTCTCACAGCGGATGTCCAAAATATTTTATATAAATCTAAGTACGCAAGTAATAAAATTTAAAATAAAATAGGCATGCAACAATATGATAACAAAAGCCATAATCTTGCTGATGGAGGGCACTCCCAGTGTTGCAGACCATATGTCATGCACCGCTGGAAGGCGAACAATCCCTCGCAGGATGAGGATTGCAATGAATGCCATTAGTTCAGGGAGGGCTATAAACCAGTTTTCATGCTGTGACTGGCGTGCATGCTGGACAGTCCACTCCTGTATGGTCCAAAGCATTTCCAGAGAGATGGAACAGAGGATTCTCTGTAAGCGACTCAACACTTTTCTTCTGGCTAAAGCAGTTGGTTCTACATCCGTGGGATGACATTCAATTGGGCTGTGATGCAGAGGTCTTCCGATCTGTTCTTCACACCACACTGCCGTCTTTTGCCGTCTCTGTGAGCCACTCGTGTGTCTCCATGCGTCCTCTCTTTTCTGGAGGTGGTGAATTGTCCTCATCTACAGGAACATTTGTTTTGAGATTTGATTAGTGAAAGGTTGAAATAATGTGAAACTGACACAAACATAATATTTGAATTGTAATTCCAAAATATCTCAACTATGCCTCCTTTGTACTAATGTAGGATTTTTTCACACTGCATAAAGATTTTTTAATTATTATTTTTTTGTTTGTTTTGTTACATGGAGATTAAATGTTTTGGGTTGATTTGATAGTGTGACGGAGCAGATACTAAAATTTTTTTTTTCTTTCTGCTGCCTTTCATTTATTTTCTTTCTTCAGTTGTATATATTTTTCTTGTACATAAATTTGCTTTGTTTTTATGAAAATTAATGAATAAACTAAATGAATGGAAAAAAAGTGGCATATTGTTTAGTCAAAATAGCTCTGATTTTTTAAACCTTTTTAAAGTAATTTTGTCTTTTAAAAATTTGCCAGTAGCTAAAGATATTTTTACATAAATTTATACAAAAAAAAAAACCTTGGCTACTTGAAAAAAATACATTTTTAACTAAAACATTCATAAAACCCTAAGTAAAAACATCTTATCAAGCCATTTGTCTTGTTTTAGGTCAAAATACATATTCTTGAGCAATTTTAACTTATCAAGATGGTACTTTTTGCAGTGCGTCTCTTCCAAAACCACAATAGGCATAACCGGCAAACAAATATAGGAAATTAGGAAATTTAGGAAATCTTACCAGAAGAAATTTCAGAGTCAGAACTCAGCTCAAGAGTAATTTCTTCTCCCTCTGAGTCACAGGGGTTGACATCATAATCATAATCATAATCAGTTTATTATTGCCATGTCAATGAACGAGGTTCACAAACTAGGAATTTGCTTCGATATAAGGTGCGAATAGTAATAAAGTACAATAAAGTAAAAATGAAAACATTACATAAGACGTAAGACCTGTGTACACCCACAAATAAAGTAAAAATGAAAACATAACATAAACATGTGTACACCCATACAATAGAAAACAATAAAAAAGCTTAGAACATGGTTCAGAATCATATCCAAAGCCTGCTGTGCACTGTAAACCTTTGCCATCTTTGCTTCTCAGCCAACAGAGTAAGTGAAATACATGTTGTGACGTGGCTTTTTATCCACCTGGAGGTGGATACAATCAAGGGTTTTTTCTTCTCAATCTGAGTATCAACATCGTTCACACTATCACCCATCCCCCCCGTTTAGCATTTGCCTGGGACAGCATTACCTGTACACAACAAAAGGTGGTCTAATGGGATGCAAATTACTCCAACTGCCATTTGGCAGTCTCTGGTAGAAGAAGGAGTCATTTGAAAATGCTGGGAGTCCTAGTGTTAAGGCTACCTTAGGGGAATGGGCCAACGTTCTAATGATGCCCTCATTTGTTCTGTTACTTGAAAATTAATATGTCTGAAATAATTGTTTGAAAAAAGGGGCAGATAAAATAAGATTTTTTCTTCTTTCTGCTGCCTTTCATTTTAAATTTTTTTGTATCTTTTTATATATTGTTATGGAATTGTTTTGTACTTTTTTTAAATGAATAAACTTCATACCATACCATACCATTTCCCTCCGTAGCCGCCCACAGCCTCTGACCAGTAAGTTTAGAACAGCTTATTTAGGGATAGCACATGACGTGATGCTGAGAAGAATGAAAAAGGTGGCCTACAAGTATGCACAGGAAACAGAAAAAAGGCTAATAAACGAAATATCAGAGGACGAAGAAAGTGAATTAGGTCAGTCAGGAAACCATCCGTCAAACTATGCACCCCGGTCTGAACCAGAACTAAGGCAGGTCGAATCACAACAAGCCCCTAACAAAGAAACTTGACAGTTGTCGGGAATACAAAAAACTGAAGACCTTAGTGAGAATAAAAGGGCCTGAAGAGACCACTGAAAATTACATCAAAGATGTGTGGCCCATGGTCCGGACCTCCACAAATTGTGATGAGGCAAGAAAGCTTTGGCTAAGCAATATCACCACAAACCCAGTAGGCAAAGAAGAATCAGCCCAGGACCACTATGAAAAGTTGGTTCTGGAAGACATGGATGACGAAGACGCTTACATACAGAGAGCAAAAGTGCGAATGGACCAGGGTCAGTGCCTAACGCCAGTCTGGTACCAGCTCAAACGGACGCTCACTCCTAAAAAGTACGTTAAAGCATTGCGAATAGTGACACAAGGTAGAAGAGGGGAGATTACTTTTGCCAGAATGCCCCTAATGGACATACCAATCTCCCAAATAGATCAGGCAGTGAAGTCCTATGATTTAGAACAACAATACTGGGAAGAACGAAAGCAAAAGGAGATAATACAAAGCCCAAAACAACCGAAGGCAGTCCATAACCCACCTCAGCAACAGCCATACAGAGAGAGACCGCCGAGACAGTCAGAGCCGCAGTATAGAAATCAACAACCAAGGCGATTTCAAGACCCAACATTAAGCTCAACCCCACAGAGAGGGGGTAAATATTTACCCCCAGAAGAATATGCTAAACTAACCCTAGAAGAAAAGAAGGCCCTCCATGAATCCCGCCTGAAAGGGAGTGGAGGGCCAGCTAAATAATGATAGGTTGCGGGTCACTCTGGAAGATGTTTATTGGGAGGGGGGAAATCTACACCAAAGTGGGTGGGGAACCTTACCTAATAGACTCTGGAGCAGATGTGTCTATGACCCGCAAAAACATTAAAACAGTAGGGCACCTCACAGTTCAATTAGCAAATGGAAAAGTTGAAAAGATGCCCTTTGGATTATGGCAGGGAATTGTGTGGATAAAAGGGCCTTATAACTTTATGACAATTACAGACTTAAAAGAGTTAAAGAAACCAAGGAAAGACCGAAGAGCATTAAACAGATGGTTAGAAAAGCTAAAATCTAGGTTAGTAAAAGTAGGGCCCACACACAAACAACACGGATCCGAAGAATGGTATAAACCTGTAAATATCCATGAAGTAACAGAGCAAAAAACAGGTGAAAGTGACTTCTCCCCGGCTGGGAAAGAGAAGCTGAAACAGATAATTAAGTCGGCCTCAGCGGCCAGATTTAAGAACGATTATGGAGACTTCGGTCCAAAGTTTGTACATGTAATTGAGGGAGGTGTACACTGTTGTGGCTAGAGTACCACGTCGTGTTCAAAACGGCTGAGGCGTCGCCCTTCGTATAAAAGATTTATTTGACACAACATGGGTTACAGATATTCAGAGACAAACAATTACATTAATAAGATATATGCATATAAATGGAGCATTAAGAACGAACCGTCGTCGTGTGCGCCTCCCGGAAATGCTCGGTGGGCGTGTGTCATTTCCAGCCTTTTATCCCCGTTTGAGAAGGCTAGCTTCCTGATTGGTTCAGCTTCTGACGCTATGGTTACGACTCTTAGCCCGCCCCCTCAAGGACGTTAACGTCTATATTTCAGATAAGTTTTGGTACACCGAAATCGGCTTTTGTTTAAAGTTTAACTTCCTATTATACTTTTAGGGATACAAAATGATTCGTGTCTAAATTGTTTATACGTAATAATTAAAAACTATTAATTATTACCTACCTCCATCCATCCATCCATTCTCTTCCGCTTATCCGGGGTCGGGTCGCGGGGGTAGCAGCCTAAGTAGGGAGGCCCAGACTTCCCTCTCCCCAGCCACTTGGGCCAGCTCTTCCAGGGGAATCCCAAGGCGTTCCCAGGCCAGCCGAGAAACGTAGTCCCTCCAGCGTGTCCTGGGTCTTCCCCTGGGCCTTCTTCCGGTGGGACGTGTCCGGAACACCTCACCAGGGAGGCGTCCAGAAGGCATCCTAAACAGATGCCCAAGCCACCTCAACTGGCTCCTCTCGATGTGGAGAAGCAGCGGCTCTACTCCGAGTCCCTCCCGGATGATCGAGCTTCTCACCCTGTCTCTAAGGGAGAGCCCAGACACCCTGCGGAGAAAACTCATTTCGGCCGCTTGTATCCGAGATCTCATTCTTTCGGTCACAACCCAAAGCTCGTGACCATAGATGAGGGTGGGAACGTAGATCGATCGGTAAATTGAGAGCTTCGCCTTTTGACTCAGCTCTCTCTTCACCATGACAGACCTGTACAGCGCCCGCTTCACTGCAGACGCTGCACCTATCCGCCTATCGATCTCACGCTCCATTTTTCCCTCATTATTGAACAAGACCCCAAGATACTTGAACTCCTCCACTTGGGGTAGGACCTCCTCCCTGACCCAGAGAGGGCACTCTACCCTTTTCCGGCTCAAGACCATGGCCTCGGATTTGGAGGAACTGATCTTCATCCCGGCCGCATCGCATTCGGCTGCGAACCGCTCCAGTGAAAGCTGTAGATCACGATCTGATGAAGCCAATAAGACCACATCATCTGCAAAAAGCAGAGACGCAATTCTGAGGCCACCAAAACGGATCCCCTCAACACCTTGGCTGCGCCTACCTACCTTACCTACCTCATGGGTGTTAATTCAATATCTGTTGAAGGCCTGGTGATTCTGTTTTTTAAGGCAGATTCATCTTATTTTCCTTGTCTGCGTTTAAACTGTTAACACTGTTTGTTTAACGTGATTATACCTTAGTGATACCAACTGATTAGAAATAAAGTTGTTTATTTCTAGGAATAATTAATAACAATTATTATCCAACTCATGTTTGTGTTTTTATTTGGATCATTTTTATATTTGTTTTAGTTTAGTTTCAGTTGCATTTTACTTAGTCAAACTATATTGTCTAAATTAAAGAGATGTGTTCTAGCTTTATTTATGTTAATCACTCTCTGCTCTAATCTGTTCTGAAAGGTTCTGAAAGGCCTGATTTGATTGTTTGTAATCTATCAAATGTGAACTTGTAAAATTATCCTTAGCTCCTATGAGATTATATTTAAAGGTCAACTAGTTAGAATTAGCAAACATTTTCTATAAACATAGTTCAACCCTGGAAGAAAGACACGCACACACTTTATATGACATGACATTTGAATGCTCGATAGGAATTATAAAAAGGTATAAAATATTAAATCCAACAACACCCGCCAGTGAGACAATATCCCCTAAATCCGGGGGCAGTTGAAGAAATGAACAAGATCGTGAAGGAATTAGGAGCGTTAGGGATTATCAGGGAAGAAATGAATCCCATTACTAACAGCCCCATCCAAGCAGTAAAGAAACCAGAATCTGCAGGAGGAGGGTGGCGACCAGTAATCAATTTTAAAGCCCTTAACAGATGAACAGTAGCTAACAGAGCGAGCTTGATCAACCCACAGGGAACCCTGAAAACTCTGCAGGTGAAAAGATACAAATCCTATATCGACTTAGCGAACGGATTTTTCTCACTCAGGTTAGCTAAACAATCTCAGGGAAAGACAGCTTTTACCCACCAAGGAAGAAGCTATTTTTGGCAACGTTTGCCACAAGGATATAAAAACTCTCCTAACGTGTTCCAGTCAGCCGTAATGGATGTGATTTAGATTTGACATATAGATGTGAATGTGTGTGATTTAGATGTGAAGATTTAGGCGCCAGAATTTACATCGATGACGTGTTTACCATACCATACCATACCAATTTATTTATATAGCACTTAAAACAGCAACAAGGCCAACCAAAGTGCTGTACAAAAGAACCAAACATGCACAGCAGACAGGAAAACATAAAATAGAAATACAGATACAAATAGCAGCAGAAGCTAACTAAAATGGCCAACAGAGTAGAGAACAGACCGGACCAAAACAAATCACACCGTGTTAAAGGCAAGCGAATAGAAGTGGGTCTTCAAGCGAGACTTAAAGACTGAGAGTGTGGGAGCCTGCCGGACACTCAGTGGCAACTCATTCCACAGTCGTGTACCTGCAACAGAGAAAGCCCTGTCACCTCTGAGCTTACGACAGGTTTCTGGAACTGAGAGAAGCATCTGGTCTGCTGACCTCAGAGAGCGCGGTGGGACATATGGCTGCAGAAGATCAGTGAGATAGGATGGGGCGGAACTGTTCAGTGATTTAAAAACATACATGAGAATTTTGAAATAGATCCGAAGGTGAATGGGTAGCCAGTGCAGGGAGGCCAAAACTGGCGTGATGTGCTCTCTATAGCCTGTACCAGTTAAAAATCGGGCTGCAGCATTTTGGACCAGTTGTAGACGAGCAATGGAGGACTGACTGATTCCAAACAGAAGTGAATTGCAGTAATCAAGCCTAGATGTTATGAAGGCGTGGATCACTGTCTCAATGTTCTTTTTGGAGAGTATAGGCTTCAGCTTAGACAGCCGTCTCAGCTGAAAAAAACAGGATTTGACCATCATGTTTACGTGACTGTTGAGTTTTAAGGACGGGTCCATTATCACCCCCAGATTAGTCACCTTTTGTTTCTCTAGCGGGGCTAGAGAGAAAAGGTCAATGTCATGGTTCATGAGTGAGCCACTGGGATGGAACAGCATGACTTCAGACTTCTTCTCATTGAAGCTTAAGAAGTTTAAAGCCATCCAGTCCCGGATGTCAGCCAGGCAGTCAAGAAGAGGCTGAATAGAGCGTGTGCCTCTGTGCCTCAGGGGGAAGTAAATTTGGCAATCATCGGCATAGAAATGAAAGGGTATGTCGTGTTTGCGGAAGATAGCACCTAGTGGCAGCAGGTATAAAGAAAAGAGAAGGGGACTGAGGATGGACCCCTGCGGTACCCCCCACTGGAGTGCGGTCGATGCCGAACTAAAATCTTTGATATTGACACAGAAGGTTCTGTCAGAGAGGTAGGACCCAAACCATTTAAGGGCTGACCCTGTGATGCCCACCCACTGCTCCAGTCTAGAAATGAGGATATTGTGGTCGATGGTGTCAAAAGCAGATGTAAGGTCCAATAGGACCAACAGCACAGAATCACCTGCGTCTGTGGATATGAAAATGTCATTAAAAACCTTCAGTAGAGCAGTTTCAGTGCTATGGAGAGATTTGAAGCCAGATTGGAATAACTCAAGGATAGCGTGATCCCCCAAAAACTGTTTCAACTGAGACTCCACAATTTTTTCCAGTAGTTTAGAGGTGAATGGGAGTCTGGAGACAGGCCGGAAGTTGGACATGACTGAGGGGTCAAGGTTAGGTTTTTTCAGGAGGGGCTGGACAGCAGCATGTTTAAAAGTCTTTGGCACCACACCTGAGGATAAACTGCTATTCAGAATAGCGAGGATAAAAGGACCCAGGGTAGGAAAAACTTCCTTTAGCAGTCGAGGGGGGACCACATCAAAAGGGGAACCAGATGGTTTCATGCTGCACATTACCTGCTCCAGAGAGGACAGAGAGATGGGCTCAAAGTGGTCAAACACAGCCACACACTGAGAAGGGATGGACAGATCATGAGCTGGTGGAGAAATGAGTGCCCGGGTGTTTGCCACTTTTTCTAAAAAGAAATGGAGGAAGTTTTCACACAGCTCAGTTGAGGCTTCCAGAGGTGAAGGCTCACTGAGGTGTAGAACTGAGTTCAGGGTGGAGAAAAGAACTTGGGGGTTGTGGGAGTTGGAGACAATTAAATCAGAAAAGAATTTACATTTGGCAGCTTTAACGGTTTTCTGATAGTGACGCCAACTCTCCCTTAACATTTGAAAAGACACCTGGAGCATGTCCTTCCTCCACTTTCGTTCAGCTTTGCGACACTGCCGCCTAACGGCTCGCGTGACGTCATTCAGCCAGGGCTCTGATTTAAGTTTTGTTTTTCTGGTCTTAAGGGGAGCAACACGGTCCAGAACATTTAAACAGGCAGAGTTGAACTGAGAGGTTAGCTCCTCAGTGGTAAGAGACACCGAGAGCTGTTCGATCCTCTCAGAATTAAAACCTTCATTAAAACGAGCAGCAGTGAAATGGTTAATGGAACGCGTACGTGCAGGAACGCACGTCTTAGCAGTATGACAAGGGGGGGTGAAGTCAAACAATACAGGCATGTGATCTGAAAAAACATTGTCACCGATTTTCAAATTAGAAACAGAGACATCGCGTGTTAAAACGAGGTCCAGCGTGTGACCATGTTCTTGGGTGGGGCCGCTCACCTGCTGAGCTAAGCCAAAAGAGTCCAATAAATCCAGAAAGTCCTTCACTAAGGGCTTCTCCTGACAACACACATGCAAATTAAAGTCACCAATAAGCAAAAAGTGAGTGTATCTCTGTGTGATATCAGCCAAAAAGTCAGAGAATTCATTTATGAAGTCCTTAGAACGAGGTGGGCGGTAGATGAGCGCACACAGGACCGGAGGAGAGTGTCCAAGTTCAAAGGCGCTCAGCTCGAAGCTGGCGCGGGACACCGGGATGGACAACTGTTTACACGCAAAGTTTGCTTTAAAAACTGTTAATAATCCCCCCCCCCCCCCGCGCCGACCTGATGGCCGCGGGGCATTGAAACATACACAGTCCGGAGGAAGTAGTTCCACCAAGGCGCTGGACTCACCATCAGAAATCCAAGATTCTGTGACGAACAGAAAATCCAACTCCTGATCTTTAAAAAAGTCATTGAGGATAAACGTCTTGTTGGAAACAGACCTTGCGTTGATTAAACACATCCTGATATTGTCCAACACAGGCACAGCCGTGGATGGAGACGCGCGCACCAGCGGGCGCAGGTTATGCAGAACAGCTCCTCCTGGTCTGCTGGTGCGGCGCACAGGTAAACAACTCCAGGTGTTTCCATGGACTGAGCGCGCGGGCAGCTGGCCAGCAGCCGGGCCCCGGGAGCACCACGGGTCAGAGAGGAGATGATCAGATCCAGAGCGAGTCCTGTTAGAATAATCCACACTTTGCCTCAGTTTCACCAAAATCCCTGCACGCTTCCCACGACGTCTGCGACGTTTCCTCCATGGAGAAAGGCCAGGGTCACGCAGAATGAACGCAGGAATCTCAGATAGGACCGGTGGGGGAGAGTGCTGACCGCTGTTCAAAAACTCCGCGGGAATTTCAGCAAATGTACGGAGCTCCAAAAGTGCCCGACGATCATACTGAAAATATGACTCGGCACACTGCACAAACCATTTTAAAAATAACAAAAATAAAATACAAGCAGAGAGCGAGAGACGGGCAGCCCTACACACCGGCGCCATCTTGGTTGTCCTTGCCTGTTTGGTTGTTTATCGCAGATGACACAGAGGAAGAACATCTAGAAAGGTTAGCGAAGGTGGTATGGTGAGTCAAAGAGGCAGGACTAAAACTGAACTTAAAGAAATGTCAGTTTGGGCAGTTCCAAGTAAATTATTTATGGTTCCATGTAACAGCAGACCTAGGGCTCTCAGAGGGTTACAGGGAGAAACTCGAGCAGATTCAGCCCCCTGAGTCTGAAAACGAGCTACAAAAGATCTTAGGACTGTGTAATTACGTGAGAGATCATGTCCCTAATTATCAAAAATATGCCAAACCATTATATGCCTGCCTGAAGAAAAAAGAAAATGACAGTGAGACTAACAGTAAGAAATTCTGGATCTGGACAGCAGAAAACCAGCAAGACCTGGAAGAACTCAGGAGGAAGATTCAGGATGCCGTGAGGCTAGAACCAAGAAGCCTGATGACAAAACTCGTGGCTGAAGTCAGCTGCGACAGTGAAGATGCCATGATATCAGTAAAAAACGAAAATGGTGGATTAGTCACTTTATGGAGTTACACCCTAACCTCAGTGGAGAAAAAGTTTCCTCAGGAGGAAAAAGAATTAGCAGTGCTTGCTAGGTACTGGGGGACGTTAAAAGATTTGGCCCAAGGGCAACCTATGAGTCATAACACAAAGCCAAGTGCACAAGTATCTCAGGAAAGGGACAATAGAAAGTACCAAAGCTACCAACACCAGGTGGGGTAGATGGGAAGACATCCTACTAGATCCCGATTTAGAGATAGGGCTGGCCCAGCCAGTGAGCAAAAAAGCAGCCAAAGAGACACCCCTGAAACAGAAGCCACATGACTGGATCTTCTACATGGACGGATCAAAGAAAGGGTCAGATCAGGTAGCACACTGGGGATTTATTCTCAAATATCAAGGAAACGAGTGCTGCAGTAGAAGGGGGAGGGTTCAGGGAAGTGCACAAGCTGGAGAAGTAACGGCAGTACTCGAAGGGCTGCTAGAACTGACTCACAAAAGAATAAAAATAGCTAAAGTAGTGATAGACAGCCACTATTGTGCACAAGCTCTAAATGAGGACTTAGCTATCTGGGAAGAGAATGAATTTGAAAGTGCAAAGGGCAAGGTGGTAGCTCATCATGACTTGTGGAAGAAAATAGCTGAAATCAGGCTAAATCTGCAGTTAGAAGTAGAGCACCAGAAATCCCACACTAGGGAAGGAAAACACTGGCAGGGTAACAAAGAGGTAGATCGTTACATTCAGCAGAGAAAAATAGTCTTTGTCGGGATCGAGGAGTGGGACAGAACATCAGAGGGTCGGAGGGTCCCAGAAAAGTATGTGGAACTGGTTGTATGGGGTGTGCATGAGGGTCTAGGTCATGCAGGCGTGCAACCCACACGTAAGGAGTTGGAGAGTCAGGAGCTCTGGGTCCCATTCAAATAGGTCCGCAAGGTGTTGCAAAACTGTGAAGTATGTGGTCAATACAACGCAGGAAGGCGAGGGCACCGAGTGGATGGACAGACTATCAAAAGTACCACACCATGGGGCTCAGTGTGCATGGATGTAGCTGGGCCTATGGGAGTTGTAGTGAACTAAGCCTCAGGTCAAAACCTGACCCTGAGGACCTTCATGGGACAGGAACTGTTATTTCATTGATTTGAGTCCAGAAATACAAATTAAGCTCATCCAGAGACTTTCTAAGTGTGTCCTGCACTAATCAATTGAAAGAACACTCTCTTTTTTATTGGCATTACTATTTTTACAAATGTCTTGATAATCCAAAAGTGTGTTTAGTTCAAATCATTTTAAATGTTGAAGTGAACTACTCATTTTAAATCAACTGTGAAACAGTATTAATGATTTTTTAATCCTCATTCAAAGTAGAAATCAAGTTAATGTCTGTTACAGAGTAATTATGCATTTTTTGATCTTCTGTCTGAAATGAGAAGGAGTGATGTCGGTCAAAAGTCGGAGACAGTCGCAAACAAGTTTATTGGAACGAACTGTCATGTTTTTAAACCTATCAGACAGAAATAAGAAGCTGGCACCTGTGGTCTGTCATCTCGCCTAAACATTTCTCTGTCTGTTCCAAAAACATTTCTCTGTCTGTTCCAAAAACATCTCACTGTTTTTCTGACTTGTAGTAACTTCTTACGTCACTAAAACCACACCCCTGTTGGTGGAGTTCCTGTAGGAGCCACGATGCCTCGCTGTGACTCCACCTGGTGAAACTTTATAACTTCTGAGGAGGTTTGTTCTGTGGAACTAGTTCTCCCGACTTCTGCCGAGTCGCAGCCGCCCTGAGGAGACGCTGAAAGGTAGCATACCAAGGACCTCTTGACCGCCGCGGATTCATCCTCCGCCAAAGGTAAAGAGTCGTTGAGCTTCACTACCAGTGTACCACAGGCGAACTGCGCTTCAAAGGAGCGTGTTGTTCTGGTCTACAAACATACATTCTCATCCATATTTTTCCTCTCCATTTAAACTCCTTTATTCCCCATCTTTAAAACTCTTCTATCTGCCAGTAAAAGATAAGCTAAGCCTGCAGACACTTATTTAAGACCTAAGGATATGTCTGTTGTTTTAAGTTGCAAGTGAGAAATCATGGCCGTATGATTTCTCATTATAAAGCTCATTAATTAAGCTGTGTTATTGCGTTCAATCAGAATAATCAAGTGTACAATGTTGATGTTAAATTTTGATTCTGTTAATAAATGACCACATTCATTTTGATGGGTCAAAGAAAATTAACGTCTCATGTCACTGGTTTTTAGACCATCTCCCACACAGTATCTCTGTCACATATCTGTCAAGTAGCTCGAAAAAGAGAGAACCCGTCATTAAATATTGATTGTAGTGGAGCTAACTGAAGCTAACCGACCCTAGCTTACTACATTTCTGGTGGCCCGGTACAGGTCTCTAAAGAGCTTCTCGTGACCCTATCCGCCTTTAGACATTTCGTGGCCGTACGAATGTTTAAAGAGGTGTGAATTAAATGTGACGGAGTCTGTGTTATTGAACGCTCATGTTGGCATGGTTGAACAGGTCCGAGCTTTGAGCTTGATACTGCATGATTCGGCTTGTGGTGTTTTTAGAGCTGAAAGTAATATCAATGTGTTCATCTTAAAGCTGAAATTTGTACATCTGTTGTGTAACTGAAGCTGGGTTTGTGGTAAAATGCTTTATGCTGTTTAAACTGTGGCAGAGACGGACGGGTTCTGTCTGACCCGTTTCGGCTGTCGGACTCGGTTCAGATTCTTTGAACGAGTCGTGTTTGAATGGATAAAATGCTGTTTTGGAGCTGAGCGCCGTCTCAGGCCACTGTTAAAATTGCTTCGTTACATCTGTAGCAGTAAAAATAGTACATTTTGAAGGTAAATGGACGAAAGTTGACCGGACTCTTTCAGGCTAAAGCTAAACAAGATAGCTAGAATAAAGAGCAGTGATTGGTCGAAAACCGCTGTTTGGGTCGCTCTGATTCGCTGAGAAATGGGTGACGTGTCTGCGTTCACTCCCTCTGATGTCAGATTGTAAAACCCACCCGGTTGTTCATTGGTTGATTCAATCACGTGACCCCGGAAATGAATCTCGGTTCAACCGAAGCCTCCACTGTGTTTAAAATCGCTAAATGGAGCTGCCACTGTTCCCACAAAACTCATGTGTTCATGCAGATAGACGTGCTTGTTAAAGCGACGCCACGTTTAAGCTTTAAATCCGTTCAGAAACGCTGATGTGACCATGTTCGGCCAATGCTAATTCTAGCTAAAGGCTAACAACCGGATGTCAACGGAACGATCCACAGGAAGTTGTCATAGACTCCTGCTGGTATAAATAAGCTTACACTGCCACCTGCTGTTGAAAGAGGAGTATAACAGTTTTCCTTAAAGGGAGACTGATATTCCTTTCATTTTTTTTCTTTTCTTTTTGTTAATACAGCCTGGTTTATGAGTAACTGTTTTAAATAGCAAATTCTGGTAGATAAAACTGCTTAAAAAGCATTTAAAAACTAAAGTTGCCATGAGACTTTTAGAAAAAGTGCAGGTTTATTTAAATTTTAAGTGCTTTAGAGTAAATGAACACTGAAATAGGCCTGGTTCTTGTATCTGTTGAAAAATAAGCACATTAAGTAACACTGCCAGAAAGAGGCATTTACTTAGAATATTCATGCATTGGGGTAAAACCTACGAATAGGTACCCATTCATTTGAAGAAGTGGCTTTAACAGTACTGTTGAGTGAACCCAGAGCTATAATAGTGTGTGAAACTCACATGGCACTTGAATACAAATATTTACCTGTTAAAATATCTGAAGTTGGCAACTGTTTAACCAGATAAGTGCTGAACAGTGAATAACCATGGCAGGTGTGACAGAAAAGGATATTGATCCTTGTGAGATGAAAGACTGGTTAGAGGGAGCGTTGACGCTGCTCACAGAATCCTTACATCCATATGGTGAACAGGTGGACAGCATGAACTCAAAAGAGTTATTGGATGAGCTAAAGGAGGTTGCAGAGAGTGTGACCCCTACAGACAGAACAAAGTCAAGCTATGACCAGCTGGCTAAATTGGCGCTCTTATTGAAAGCAACATTCTATGCTGTGGTAGACAAGGCTGATGACCTTGCAATAAGGTTAAACAGCGAAAAAGATGAGTTACAACGTGACAGAGAGCTCTCACTAGCTCAGCTGTCATTACAAGCTCACTCATATGAGGAGAAGATGAAGGAAAGAGCGGTTAAGTACCAAGCACTGTGTTCAGACAATGATACGCCACAACAATAGTTACAGCTCACATCAAAAGCTCTGAACGAATGCAGATTAGAAAAGGAGGCGTTAGTCCAACAAGGCGTGCGTTTACAAAGTGAATGTCAAACATCACAGGAACACTTAAAAGCCTGTGAGGAGAAACTAGCCTTAGCAACAAATAAGATTTCTGACGTGGGGCGAGCTTGTCTGGAACTCAAAGACGAACAAAGTCAGAGTCCAAGTCACCCACCATCACCTCAGAAGGATTTTGGTGCACCTCCTACTCTTAATCCCATTCCATCACCTCCACATGTGTCTAGCAACACATTTTGGTTCCTACGATACCGATAATACAGCCTTTGATCCCAATTTCGGATTTTCAAAAAATCTCAAAATATGTTCAACGCTTTATTCCTGGGCCTATGGGTTCTACTGGCACGAAGGCGTATCTCAATGACCTAGATTTCAGACTGAGTGGTTATCTTAATGCTACGGTTGAGGATAGAATCAGTCTGATAAGGCTCACTTAGGACAGAGAGGTGTTCACCTTCATCGAGCGTCAACCTGATGCCACGAGAAGGGATTACAACCTTCTGTGTGAAGCTTTGATCAGAGAATACAACCCCTGTACCGGACCTGGTGGCTTCCCAGCTGCAGACAAGGTCACGCAAGGGAAGCATGAACATCCAAAGGTTTATTACAAAAGAATCTTCCAAGCTTATTTTGGTTACAGGAATGAAACCGGCATGGAAGAGGAAGAAGGTTTTAAATTTGTTTTCAGCAAAAACCTCCACGCTAACATACGAACGTCAGTACAAATGATGGCAAATTTCAAAGAAAAATCCAT
>NC_056519.1:32378697-32379977 GCF_014905685.2 Nematolebias whitei
TGTAGTGGACTAGGCCTGATGTCAAAACTGACCAGATGGACAGAAACTGTCATTTCATTGATTTGAATCCAGAAATACAGTTTGACCCATCCTGAGACTTTCTTTCTTGAATTAATCAAGTGGAAAAAGACAATTCTCTATGATCATTACTATTTCACAAATGTTTTGATAATCAAAGTGTTTTAGTTCAAACAATGTTTACATGTTGAAGTGAACTAACCATTTTTATTTACTTAAAACAGTGTAATGATTTTTAATCCTCAATTCAAAGTGAAATCAAGTTAGAGTACGTTACAGAGTAATGATTCAATTTCTTGATCGTCTGCTTGAAGTGAGCAAGTTTGTAAGTGTGTGTCAAAGTTCAGGTTTCGGTCAACTAAAAGTTTACTGAAAAGAAATGTCATGTTTAACTTTTACAGCAAGATACTTGGTGGAGCGACGCCACGAAGACTGGTTTTCTCCAACAATCTTTCTGTCTGTTCTTAAACAATCCTTGACTTTCCATAACACCTTACATCACAAAACACACCTCTGTTGGGGTCCATCGACCAATCAGAGGCTCTCAAACGAACCGGAAGTAGAGCCCATTTAAATGTGGCACTTCACAGTTCAACAGAAGAATGCAGAGAGTTTGGGAGTTCTTGAATGCAAACGCAGGCATTCATGGATGCTGCTAAACCAATCAAGCTGAACCAGAGACGATTTTGGGAATTATAACTTCTGTTTGAATAACCTCACACGACTCCCAAAGTTTTTAGCTGTTCTCACGGAGACGCTGAAAAGAGTCAAAAGAAGAGCTCTACACCGACGCTGAAGCTATCGTCTGCAAGGTAAAAGTTCTATTTCGACCAAGCGTACCGTTGGCCCAAGCTGATTTCAATGGAGCGTGCTGTTCTGGTTAAAACAGACAAATTCCCTCACACATCTCTCTCAGATAAACTTCATCTTTCCATCTTTAACTCTCCTATCTGCTAGAAAATTAATCCAGATGTTTTCAGAAATGTCTGTGGTATAGCAACGGAAAATCATGGCCGTATGGTTTTCCTGGTTGTAAAGCTGATTAATTATGTTGTTGTTTTCATATTCTGCCAAATTAATGTAAATGTGTGATGTGTTAAACTTGATTCTGTTAATAAATGACCCACTCGCTTGGTGAGTCAAAGATAATTAACGTCTCACGTCCACATTTCTGTTAAATTCAAAGCACGACATCATACAGTCCAGAAAGATGAGTGAACCCGTTTAATGTATGAATATATCTCAGGATATGTCATACTACA
>NC_056519.1:32380077-32384017 GCF_014905685.2 Nematolebias whitei
TCGCCTGTGGTACACTGGTAGTGAAGCTCAACGACTCTTTACCTTTGGCGGAGGATGAATCCGCGGTGGTCAAGAGGTCCTTGGTATGCTACCTTTCAGCGTCTCCTCAGGGTGGCTGCGACTCGGCAGAAGTCGGGAGAACTAGTTCCACAGAACAAACCTCCTCAGAAGTTATAAAGTTTCACCGGGTGGAGTCACAGCGAGGCATCGTGGCTCCTACAGGAACTCAGGAGCATTTGGGGAAATGCTGATGCCAGCTTAATGAGAACAGCAGGCTTTGAACATCTAGCGGCTGAAAATGATCAGTCCAAAAACAGCGCAGGGATGATGAACCACACTTTGATATGATTGAGTAAGAACCTGTTGAAAGCCAGAGCAGAACTTTCTTCTGAACAGTGAAGCTTCGTCATCAAATGTTTGTAACCGACTGTGGAGCTAACTAGCTGTGGGGCTAGCCGTGAAATTGGCCCCACCAAGCTGGAGGAGCGGCGGTGTGAGGCTGCAGTTGGAGACTATCTGCCAAGGTTGGGCTTGCTCTGCAGGGCGAGGGTTCAGGTCTGCTGTCATCGGATCTGGGTGTCATTAGGATCCGGTCTTCGGTGGAGGATTTTGACGGCTGCTTGGGTAGCAAGGTCTGTTTTTGTTTTCTTCTTTTTTAATTTTCTGGCGTCGGATTCGGGTGCAGTGACCACTGGCTACCATCAGAGGGCATCTGTGACTTGATATTGGGCGTTGGCCTTGCATGGCTACTTTATAAAACAATATCTCCACGTTGTGAATTAGAATGTCAAGTAAATCCAAGCGTGGAAAGAAAGAACTTTTGGGAGAACTAAGTACAGAAGACATGGAGGACATTAAAACATCCTTAAACTTTATGAGTATGGAAATAGCTAAGCTGACATCAAAACAAGAACAAATACTTGGATTATTTGAAGAGGTGAAACAACTCAAAATTCAAATAAGTGAAAAGGACAAAAAAATTGATGAACTTGAAAAAAGGGTTGACGACATGGAAAGGAATGCGAGACAAGAAAATTTGATTATAACTGGTCTTACAGTAAAACCAAAGTCCTTTGCAAAAGCTGTGACAGGTCCTGCAATAACTGAAGACGCATCACATCAAGACCTACGGACATTGGAAGATCAGGTTGTGTCATTTCTGCAGGAAAAAGACTTTAACGTGGAAAATGAGGATGTGTCTATTTGTTACACCTTGCCTGGATCGGATAAAAGCAAACCTGCAATAGTTCTTAGATTCCTTAGCAGGAAACTAAGAAATAATGTGATGATGCAGGCAAAAAAACTAAAAGGTACAAAGGTATACATCAACGAACATCTAACAAAAAAGAATGCAACTATTGCACGTGAGGCAAGGTTGTTAAAAAAACAAAAACATATAACATCTACATGGACAAGAAACGGATATGTCTGGATCAAAGTGCAAGATGGGTTACAACCTAAGATAATAAAGGAAATGAAGGACTTGGAAAAATTTAAATAATCTAAAATTATACTTTAAATCATTGTCATATTATATTCACAATTGTTAAAATATTAGTATGGTGAACAGATGTTTTAACTATGACTGAATATATTGACTCCGAACCGAAAATTTACAATGTTGATGATCTGATTGATCCAAGTTTCTTTCCAGTCATAGAGGACTGTGATTATTATAGTGGAAAACAATTTAATGACATGAAAAAACCTGGTTTATCTATAATTCATTTCAATAGTAGGAGTATAAATGCTAACATTTCCAAAATAACAGATTATTTGAAACAATTAAATAGATCATTTACGATAATAGCATTATCAGAGACGTGGTTAAATGATGACAATTTATTTAATGCCCACATTGAAGGGTACGAATTATATAATATGAATAGAAGCAATAAAAGAGGTGGTGGTGTGGCTTTATTTGTCAATAGCGTAATAAAATGTAAATTAAATAGGGAAATGTCAAAAATTGATGAGAATATAATTGAGATAATAACAATTGAAATATTAAACAATAATGATAGAAATATCATAGTAAGTTGTGTATATCGACCACCTGGTCCAAATATTGAGGCATTCACAGATAGAATTATAGATCTATTTGATAAAAGTTGTAATAAAACAATTTTTTTATGTGGTGACTTTAATATTGATTTAGGGAAAAAATCAGATTCCAACAATATCAGTACATTTATTGATTCGATGCAAACTTTAAATCTTTATCCATTAATTTCAAAGCCAACAAGAATCACGACTCATAGTAAAACAATAATAGACAACATTTTTACAAATACAATAAATGGGGATGTGATTGGTGGTATTTTAATAAGTGATCTAAGTGATCATTTACCAGTTTTTACAATTTACAAGAAGTATCAAATTACTACAAAAAAAACTGCTAAAAAATAAAATAATAATAAATACATCAAAGAAAGCTTTGGATAAATTAAAAAGTGATGTAACTAAACAAAACTGGGACAATGTATATGTTGATGATGTAAACAAATCATATGATGAGTTTATGAATATTTTGGAAGCCCTATATAAAAAAAATTGTGTGTTAAAAAATTATATCAAAAAGAATGTTGTAGACCAACAATGGATGACAAATGGATTGAGAAATGCTTGTAAAAAGAAAAATTATTTGTATTCTTGTTTCCTGAAATACAGAACACAAGCAGCAGAAGATAAATACAAAAAGTACAAAAATAAATTAACTGGGATTATAAGAAAACATAAGAAAGAATATTATAGTGATTTATTAAATAATTGTATTGGGGATATGAGGGCCACATGGCGGGTCATAAATAGTGTTCTAGATAAACATATAGTAAAAACAGGCATTTCACAAAATGTTGTAATAAATAATGAGAAAATCGACGATGAAAACGAAATTGTAAATGGATTTAACCAATACTTTGTGAATGTTGGAACTAACCTTGCAACTATGATACCTAAAGTGAACAGTAATGTTAACTATTTAATTGATGGTTGTCTTGATAGTATGTTCCTGAATGGAACTGATGAAGAAGAAGTAATGAAAGTAGTTAACAACCTTGTTGATAAAAAGTCAAAGGATTGGATGAATATGGATATGACATTTGTGAAGAATATAATGGGCCATGTAATCAAACCATTCATATATATTTGTAATTTATCCTTTACAAAGGGAGTATTTCCAGATAAAATGAAAGTAGCCAAGGTAGTTCCTCTTTTCAAAAATGGTGACAAATGTGTGTTTAATAATTACAGACCGATATCCTTGTTACCTCAGTTTTCAAAAATCCTGGAGAAACTATTTAGCAATAGATTAGACCAATTTATTGAAAAACAGAATATTCTAACTAATAATCAATATGGTTTTAGAGCAAAAAATTCTACATCTATGGCTCTTATGGACTTTATTGAACAAGTAACTACTGCTGTGGACCAAAAACAATATTGTGTAAGTGTTTTTGTTGATTTAAAGAAGGCTTTCGATACTGTTGATCATAATATTCTAGTTAATAAATTACATAAATATGGTATTAGAGGATTAGCGTTACAGTGGGTGTGTAGTTACTTGGAAAACAGGAAACAGTTTGTACAGATGAATGATGTGAGATCAGATCTCTGCACCATCACATGTGGAGTTCCTCAAGGATCTGTACTTGGTCCAAAGTTATTTATTTTATATATAAATGATCTGGTTAAGGTGTCTGGAATCCTCAAATCTGTTCTTTTTGCTGATGATACAACATTTTTTTGTTCTGGTAATAATATTGAACAGTTATTGGAATCAATGATGAATGAGTTTGTTAAAATTCAGAATTGGTTTAAACTCAACAAATTATCATTAAACTTGGAAAAAACAAATTATATGATATTTAGTAACAGAAATAAAACTATTGATGTTCCATTTTTAATTGAGGATTCTGAGATTAGTAGAGTTAATGAAGCT
>NC_056519.1:32384117-32387093 GCF_014905685.2 Nematolebias whitei
TCGCCTGTGGTACACTGGTAGTGAAGCTCAACGACTCTTTACCTTTGTTGTCCCTGGGCAAGACACTTAACCCCGAGTTGCTCCCGGTGGGACTGGATGGCGCCTTGCATGGCAGCCTACCGCCACCGGTGTATGAATGTGCGTGTGAATGGGTGGATGGCTGGTACTGTAAAGCGCCTTGGGGCCCCTCATAGGGGGCTGGAAGGCGCTATAGAAGTAAGCTCCATTTACCATTTACCATTTGGCGGAGGATGAATCCGCGGTGGTCAAGAGGTCCTTGGTATGCTACCTTTCAGCGTCTCCTCAGGGCGGCTGCGACTCGGCAGAAGTTGGGAGAACTAGTTCCACAGAACAAACCTCCTCAGAAGTTATAAAGTTTCACCGGGTGGAGTCACAGCGAGGCATTGTGGCTCCTACAGGAACTCTAGCCGAACTTCATCAGTACCAGAACTTTGGTTCAAGTGTAGAACTCCGAACTCTGGATCATCTCCCCGAACTCCGGTTCATGTCTCAGAACTCTTTCTGTTCGGTTCTGCTCTCAGAACTGTCTGGAACTAGGAAGTGTCGACATTTAAAGAGTTCTGTTTCCGGTTCATTTGAGAAGTCCTGATTGGTTGAAAGAACCAACAGGGGTGTGGTTTTAGTGACGTAAGAGGTTACTACAAGTCAGAAAAACAGTGAGATGTTTTTGGAACAGACAGAGAAATGTTTTTGGAACAGACAGAGAAATGTTTAGGCGAGATGACAGACCACAGGTGCCAGCTTCTTATTTTTGTCTGATAGGTTTAAAAACATGACAGTTCGTTCCAATAAACTTGTTTGCGACTGTCTCCGACTTTTGACCGACATCACTCCTTCTCATTTCAGACAGAAGATCAAAAAATGCATAATTACTCTGTAACAGACATTAACTTGATTTCTACTTTGAATGAGGATTAAAAAATCATTAATACTGTTTCACAGTTGATTTAAAATGAATAGTTCACTTCAACATTTAAAATGATTTGAACTAAACACACTTTTGGATTATCAAGACATTTGTAAAAATAGTAATGACAATAAAAAGAGAGTGTTCTTTCAATTGATTAGTGCAGGACACACTTAGAAAGTCTCTGGATGAGCTTAATTTGTATTTCTGGACTCAAATCAATGAAATAACAGTTCCTGTCCCATGAAGGTCCTCAGGGTCAGGTTTTGACCTGAGGCTTAGTTCACTACAGTCCCCCCTTTGGAAATCATCGCCTGTCCATGGGGATGAATTCCAACATGAACTTACGCCTCGGAATGTCATTGAGCTTGATGTAATCCAGCAAGAGGAAAACAAAAGTCAAAGAAGGTAATCCCACAACGGTTTAGGTAATAACATAATGTTGTTGGTAATTCCATAATGTTGTTGGTAATTCCATTGTAGCAATGCTTTAACCCCTTGGAAACAAAGTCTGTAATCCATTGGAAAAGTCATATAATCCACAACGATAAATCCACAACGAATGGAGGTGTTGATTGATCAGCATACAGAGGGGTTCCCTTCGATGGAACTGAAGATGCGGCCACTGGATGCAGGTTGGAGACCAACGTCAGGATTGCAGGTCTCCCCCAGCGAAGGTCGTCGCTGGGTGACGTCCAGTCGGTGCCGTTCTGGATCTATGTGTCATGCAATTATGTGGTTTAAGGTGGGCTTATGAAGGGGATTTTACATAAGGCCTTAACCTATATGCACCTGGTGTGTAAGCTATTATGATTGGGAACAGCTACAGCTACCAGTTAAGGGGTGGAACATGCTGAAAAGGGTAGTTATAGGGGTCTATACCTATAGAAGGGTGTTCCAACTATACCACCATCGCTAACTTTGTCTATGTTAGACTTACATGGCCACTATAGTTAGTTTACTTGTCTGTTGCCTTTTAGACGAACGACTTGAGATTGGGTGTTTGGTTTCCCCATAAATGTTTTTGGAGTCTATGGCGAGACTCATCAAAAAGAATTAGCTATACCCCCAAATAGAATTGTTCGAGTAGGTTCGGCTTAAGCGTTGTGAGACCAATGTAGATCATGGTACTTAAGATAGCATTAATCTACATTGACTCCGCAAAGATTAGGTTTTAACGAGTGAACTGCATGTTGGCATAGTTAAAGTCCTTTACAGTCTCCAACTAAAATACATACAAAACTCATTCTTGCTTGGGGTGTTCAGAAACAATACCAAAACCAAATAAACAACGTTTCAACATCGACAAGAGTAGTGACTAAGCAACTAGAAACATCGTTTCACTGCTTCACCTCACCCTGGTTGTCAGATTCAATCACGCTGTCCCGTTGGAGTTGTTTCTTTGCAGACCTTGTGTGGTTTAACCTGGTTTCGATGTACCCATTTAACAATTGGCTCTTTTTGGCCTTTACTGATTTTTATCTGATAGACAACTGGAGACAGTTTGTCTGTTATCAGATGGGGTCCAGTCCATCTGGGCATCAGTTTACGGGCGAGAGTTCCGGTCCCGGACTCTCTTCTCCCAGTTGTGGGGGCAAACGTGTAGTACCAGACCCTGTCTCCCACTTGGAGTTCCTCGTGAGAGGCCTTTTGGTCGTAGTACGCTTTGCGTCCTTCTGCTGATTTTTCCAGGTTTTTCTGGGCGAAAGCAAAAGTGTTTTTAAGGTGTTTTTCCAAGTCTTTCATGTATTGTTGTGTAGTGTAGGCTGTTGCCATGGCAGCATCGCCTGGTTGGTACAACAGGTGTAGAGGGAGAGTCATTTGTCGACCCGTCATCATCTCGAAAGGAGAGATGCCAGTCGATGTGTGTGGAGTGGCCCTTATGGCCATGAGGACCAGAGGGAGTTTCACGTCCCAGTCCTTGTGGTTTGCGGCTACGTATTTTTTCAAAATACTCACCACAGTCCTGTTTGCTCTCTCAACCTGGCCTGAAGCCTGTGGGTGGTAGCCAATATGGAAGTTGGCTTTGACGCCTAGCGTCTTCCACA
>NC_056519.1:32387193-32389617 GCF_014905685.2 Nematolebias whitei
GTGGTAGCCAATATGGAAGTTGGCTTTGACGCCTAGCGTCTTCCACATTTATTTCATTACTTCACCTGTGAAGTGTGTACCTTGGTCTGAGTTCACCCTGAGGGGAAGTCCAAACCTTGAGAATACATGATTCATTAATAACATAGCAGTAGTTTGTGCTGTGTCATTAGGGGCTGGTAGACATTCTACCCATTTGGTAAACACGCAGGTTACCGTGAGAAAATGTTTATTTCCTCTAGAGCTCTTAGTGAGTGGTCCAACCCAATCAATCTGGAGGTCCGACCATGGAAATGCAATGCCTCTACTATGCAGTGGTGCTCTGTGGAGTGGTCTGAATGGCTGAAACTGGCCACAGACCAGGCACCCTTTTATGTAGTCTTTGACATCCTTCTTCATTCCAGGCCAATAAGCAATCTGTTTTATTGCTTTCAGCGTGGCATTGTCACCCTTGTGTCCTGCAGACGGAAGGTCATGTGCATGAACTAACATCACCCCCCTGTGGTCATGGGGGACCACAAACACGGGTGAGGACGTCCGTCCATGAGCAAAAGTTAGGATGCCCTTAAGTAGTTTTAACTGTTTGCGCAGCTGAAAGAGGACTTTAAGGTCTGGATTGGAATCTAGTTCGCCTTTCGATGGAATGTATTTGTCTGGGTCAGTCAGATACAGTATCATCGAGTTAATTGCAGGATCCAACTTCTGAAGTTGGATGATGTCTGGGTCAGTCAGTATTGGGCGTACAGAAACCGTGTTATCAGCAGGTTTAGCTGCAGCTTGTGCACATGTGACTGCCATTACCTCAGCTGTAGGTTGTGTCGACTGAGTGTTGAGTAGCCAGGAGGGGTCAAAGGACCACGTGGGCCCGTCAACTGCTCCTCCCTTGGCTAGGGAGTCTGCAAGGTCATTGTAGTGCTTGTCATCGCCTGGGACTCTGGAATGTCCTGGAACTTTCTTCCAGAAGATTTGTAGATCATGTGATGTCACCAAGTGATCACATGTCATGAAAAGCTCTTTGTGTTTGACCACCTTTTTGTTGCTTGTGAGAAAACCGTTCTGTTTCCACAGAGCGAGATGACACAAGAAACTAAGTCGAGCATAGTTAGAGTCAGTGCACATGACTAGCGTCTGGATGGAGCGTTCCACTGCCATCTGTAGGCCTATTAGGATTCCTACTATCTCAGCATACTGAGAAGACTGAGAGCCTAATTTATAGCCAAATGTGACCTGTTCTAGGTCTTGGAGGAGAACTCCTCCAACACCTGCTTTGCAGATTTTCTCGTGGTGGAATGAGCATCCATCCACGTACAATGTCGCCATATCTTTACAGATATTGCTATCAAAGAAGTGGTGATTTGGGTCCTCAGCTACTGAGGGTTTACTCACAACCGGCTGTTGGGTGGCTGGTACATCCTGTGTACATTCTTGGCAGATTGCCAAATCAGTGCCCAAGTGTGACTTCTTATTTTGACCGTAGCGGATGTCTAGGTCAAAACTCTGAAGTGCCATAAGCCATGTGGCTACACGTGAGTTTGTCACCACACCATCTCTGATGCATTGGCTGTTTAGAAACGTTACAGGCTGGTGTTGTGTTTCAACAATAATCCTCTGTCCACCAATATAGCAGGAGAAATGTTTCACCGCCCACACAGTGGTCAGTAGAGCCTTCTCACAGTCTGAATACCTTAGTTCAAGGCCTGCCATTGTTTTGCTGGCGTAGGCCACAACACGCTTGTCTTTGTCGTGTATTTGGTACAGACCTGCACTTATGCAGTGAGTTGAGAAGCCCACTTCCAAGTAGAACTCTTTGTTGTAGTCTGGGTAGACTAGACATGGGGCTAACTTGAGCCTGTTTTTAAGAGCGTTCATTGCCTGCTGCTGTGCATCAGTCCAGACAAATGGGACGTCTTTCTTTAAGAGTTCAGTCAGTGGCTTTGCGAGGTCCGCATAATGCTCTATGAACTGTCGTGAGTAATTACACACTCCCAGAAAACTCTGTAGTTCTTTGAGATTGGTGGGGACTTTGAGGTTGTCTAGGCCTTGGGTGCGAGTCAATTGTGGTTGTACTCCGTCCGGACCTACTAGGAGGCCAACGTAGTCCACCTTGGTTCTGCACCACTGGCACTTTGACAGTGAGATTTTAGCACCAGCAGTTGTTAGCTGATTTAGGACGTGGTCGATCTCAGCCAAATGAGAGTCCAGTGTTGGCTGCCTCAAAAGGATGTCGTCCACGTAGATCAGTGTCCCATGCTCGTGAGCGTCTGGACATGCTTTGTTCAAAAAGATGTTGAACTCCGCAGGTGAGTTAGCATAGCCAAAGGGACACCTGGTAAAGGTGTATTGTCGGCTACCAAAAGTGAAAGCTAGTTTGTGTTGGTCCTCGGCGCGCACAGGGATGGTCCAAAAACCAGAGGCGACGTCGAGGGT
>NC_056519.1:32389717-32395091 GCF_014905685.2 Nematolebias whitei
CAAAGGTAAAGAGTCGTTGAGCTTCACTACCAGTGTACCACAGGCGAACTGCGCTTCAAAGGAGCGTGTTGTTCTGGTCTACAAACATACATTCTCATCCATATTTTTCCTCTCCATTTAAACTCCTTCATTCCCCATCTTTAAAACTCTTCTATCTGCCAGTAAAAGATAAGCTAAGCCTGCAGACACTTATTTAAGACCTAAGGATATGTCTGTTGTTTTAAGTTGCAAGTGAGAAATCATGGCCGTATGATTTCTCATTGTAAAGCTCATTAATTAAGCTGTGTTATTGCGTTCAATCAGAATAATCAAGTGTACAATGTTGATGTTAAATTTTGATTCTGTTAATAAATGACCACATTCATTTTGATGGGTCAAAGAAAATTAACGTCTCATGTCACTGGTTTTTAGACCATCTCCCACATAGTATCTCTGTCACATATCTGTCAAGTAGCTCGAAAAAGAGAGAACCTGTCATTAAATATTGATTGTAGTGGAGCTAACTGAAGCTAACCGACCCTAGCTTACTACAGAGTTACGGGCAAGAAGGGAGAGAAATACCTTCTAGTGCTGGTAGACTCGATGTCAGGGTACGTGATAGTGAGACCAGCAAGGAAAGCTAACGGCAGCAGTGTTGTTAGCATGCTGGAGCAAGTCTGTGGGTCGTTAGGCGTTCCAAAAGAGTTTGAACCGATAATGGGACACATTTCCGCAATGCACAGGTAGATCACTGGTGCCAGACTTTTGGAGTGGCGCACATTTATTCAACTCCTTACCACTAGAACTCCCAAACCTTTGCCATTTGGCAGTTATACCTTTAAATCCCAAGGAACTGCCATTTGGCAGGTTTGAACTTGACTTTAGAAAGAATTCAAATTGAAATTCATTCAAATTCAGCCCGCTTGCCTCCATTGTTATGTAAATGAGGCCATTACATTCGCAAGAAGTAACTCTAAATACACTCTACTCAGCAACAAGTTGGTCTCCAAAGGAACTTCAATGTAACTCCTGTAATTATTATGGTTTGAAGACCCCCCCCCCCAAAAAAAAAAAAAAATAAAAAAAATCAACGTTACCAGAAATTTAAATTCAAAATTAAAAGCTTTATTGTTATGCATATTAAAGACACATGTTACCCTTTTTCCATGTACAATGAAATTCTTACTTTGCTTCTCACAGCAGATGTCCAAAATATTTTATATAAATCTAAGTACGCAAGTAATAAAATTTAAAATAAAATAGGCATGCAACAATATGATAACAAAAGCCATAATCTTGCTGATGGAGGGCACTCCCAGTGTTGCAGACCATATGTCATGCACCGCTGGAAGGTGAACAATCCCTTGCAGGATGAGGACTGCAATGAATGCCATTAGTTCAGGGAGGGCTATGAACCAGTTTTCATGCTGTGACTGGCATGCATGCTGGACAGTCCACTCCTGTATGGTCCGAAGCATTTCCAGAGCTATGAAACAGAGGAAACTCTGTAAGTGACTTGACACTTTTCTTCTGGCTAAAGCAGTTGGTTCTCCATCCGTGGGATGACATTCAATTGGGCTGTGATGCAGAGGTCTTCCGATCTGTTCTTCACACCACACTGCCGTCTTTTGCCGTCTCTGTGAGCCACTCATGTGTCTCCATGCGTCCTCTCTTTTCTGGAGGTGGTGAATTCTCCTCATCTACAGGACCATATGTTTGAGATTTGATTAGTGAAAGGTTGAAATAATGTGAAACTGACACAAACATAATATTTGAATTGTAATTCCAAAACATCTCAACTATGCCTCCTTTGTACTAATGTAGGATTTTTTCACACTGCAAAAAGATTTTTTAATTATTATTATTATTATTTTTTTTGTTACGTGGAGATTAAATTTTTTGGGTTGATTTGATGGTGTGATGGAACAGATTCTAAAATTTTTTTTTCTTTCTGCTGCCTTTCATTTATTTTCTTTCTTCAGTTGTATATATTTTTCTTGTACATAAATTTGCTTTTTTTTTAATGAAAATTAATGAATAAACTAAATGAATGAAAAAAAGTGGCATATTGTTTAGTCAAAATAGCTCTGATTTTTAAACCTTTTTAAAGTAATTTTGTCTTTTAAAAATTTGGCAGTAGCTAAAGATATTTTTACATAAATTTATACAAAAAACACTCAGCTACTTGAAAAAAATACATTTTAACTAAAACATTCATGAAACCCTAAGTAAAAACATCTTATCAAGCCATTTGTCTTGTTTTAGGTCAAAATACATATTCTTGAGAGGGCAGCACGGTGGCGCAACTGGTAGAGCTGCTGCCTCTCAGCGAGCAGGTCCCTGGTTCAAACCCCGGTCCAGGGGCCTTTCTGGGTGGAGTTTGCATGTTCTCTCCGTGCATGCGTGGGTTTTCTCCGGGTACTCCGGTTTCCTCCCACAGTCCAAAAACATGCATGTTAGGCTGATTGGTAACTCTAAATTGTCCCTAGGTGTGAGTGAGAGAGTGAATGGTTGTTTGTCTCGTTTGTCTCTATGTGGCCCTGTGATGGACTTGCGACCCGTCCAGGGTGTACCCCACCCCTCGCACAGTGATTGCTGGACATGGGCACCAGTGACCCCCGTGACCCAAAAATGGAATAAGCGGGTAAAGAAAATGGATGGATGGACATATTCTTGAGCATTTTTAACTTATCAAGATGGTACTTTTTGCAGTGCGTCTCTTCCAAAACCACAATAGGCATAACCGGCAAACAAATATAGGAAATTAGGAACTTTAGGAAATCTTACCAGAAGAAATTTCAGAGTCAGAACTCCGCTCCAAAGTTATTTCTTCTCCCTCGGAGTCACAGGGGTTGACATCAGAATCAGAATCAGTTTATTATTGCCATGTCAATGAACGAGGTTCACAAACTAGGAATTTGCTTCGACATAAGGTGCGAATAGTAATAAAGTAAAATAAAGTAAAAATGAAAACATTACATAAGACAAAAGACTTGTGTACACCCACAAATAAAGTAAAAATGAAAACATAACATAAACATGTGTACATCCATTCAATAGAAAACAATAAAAAAGCTTAGAACATGGTTCAGAATCATATCCAAAGCCTGCTGTGCACTGTAAACCTTTGCCATCTTTGCTTCTCAGCCAACAGAGTAAGTGAAATACATGTTGTGACGTGGCTTTTTATCCACCTGGAGGTGGATACAATCAAGGGTTTTTTCTTCTCCATCTGAGTATCAACATCGTTCACACTATCACCCATCCCCCCCGTTTAGCATTTGCCTGGGACAGCATTACCTGTACACAACAAAAGGTGGTCTAATGGGATGCAAATTACTCCAACTGCCATTTGGCAGTCTCTGGTAGAAGAATGAGTCATTTGAAAATTCTGGGAGTCCTAGTGTTACACACCTCAAGCTAATGGAGTAGCAGAGAGAGCCATAGGTTTAGTCAAAAATTGGATAGCTAAAAATGCTAATACCAAAGAATGGAACACTAAAACTGTGGAGATAGGCCAGGCCTTGAATGACGGGAGACGAGCTAGTAGACCCTCCCCCTCAGAAGAGCTCAACCAACGGCGGTTTAGTACGCCTGAAATTGGGCGGGGCTCTGGGGACAAAGAGGAGCAGCCGGACACTGAGGCCCCATTCCAAGTAGGACAGAAGGTGTGGGTCAGAGCACAGGATCACCCGTCAGCAGTTGCAGTGAGGCTTAAATATAATGCTACCGATAGAGTGAGAAGAGTGTTAGACAAAAACACAGTTGAATTAGTGAAGAAAGGGATCCAAGGAGTAGAGCAGCTGAAGCCAGCTCCTAGCTAGTTGAAACCAGAAACCGGAATATGGCCACAGAACCAAGCACCATGCTCCCCTATCTTAGAATGGCCACTATTTGTGGGGGAGTGATTTTGTGAAGAACAGTTTCGGGGCTTTGGACAGGTAGGGCTCTGAGCACATTGGAGTATGCCAAAAAGGGATACCTGTCGAAGGAAGGAGAAGTCTTCAGGTGGAGTCTGCTAGACAACAACTGTGTGATCTGCTTGAAGCCCAGTGGTCTTTCCCTTCGTTGGGAAGGACCAGGGAATAAGAAGCCCCTCAACCCTAAGGCAGACAAGAAGGATGTCCGAGAGCTAACAGTGAAACCCGTAAAAGTAATGGATGCTTTCATCTGTGCAGAGCGTAGAATCAATGTTTTGCCTCGGACAATTATCATTACGCAATGGAACTTAGGAGGTGAAGGCCCAGAAAAATTCATCTGCGAGTGGGACGGAATGGAAGTGAAATACTGCTCGGACTGTGAGACCGAGACGGAGAAAGGGCGGATGCTACATTCAGAAAAGGCAAGAGGTTGGCAAGTGAGAAGGTACTACGGCCCCCTAAAATCATTTAGAAATCAAGCAGACGGAAGAAAGCTTAGGTCATTGCAAACTGCATCATCAGCCCCACCTCTACACACAGAGGCAAGGGAGTTAGAAGGGGGAGAGAAACTGGGCCACAGTGGAAAAACTGGGACCCTAAAGATTTGCTCGAGCGGTCAGTGCAGCAAGCTTGGCCCTACACCCCCTTTATAGGGAGAACAGAGCAGGTTTCTCTCGCCACTAACCAATATCCGGTGGTCTTCAGAGTGTTCCGAGACCCGGTTAAACCGGGGGAGAGTGAGGAAAACTTGTCATCTGGAGACATGAGAGATGAAGCTCAGAAAGGAGGTTGGACGGGACCCTGGGAGTTAACAACGTGGGCCCAGCTAATTGCGGAAGTAATCTTTAGACCAGATATCCCACTAGTGGACGTCGGAGCTACAATCAGTCCAGTCAAAGGAAAGTCAGACAAAACGAGAACAATCAACATGGAAGAAGGGTCTCAAGCGAGAAAGACGGATAAAAGGCGTGGTGGTTTAAAAGTTTGGGCCAGCAAGACGTTTCGAGGACAATGGAAACACACAAACAAAAAGACAGACAAGTGAAAGATAGAAAGGTTGCAAGGCTCACCAACGGAAGTCATCGCGAGGAAAGAAAAGGTAAAGAACGAATAAAAAAGATAATAAAATGCCCTAGTCATATTTGGAAAGGGAGAGGCAAAATAAAATCGATCGTACCTCACTCAGATTGAAGCTATAGCATTGATACCACTGTGGCAATATGAAGTGGAGGCCCTGTCTGGCAAAAAATGCCAACCAGCTGGGAGTGAGGTACAAAATCTATTATGCCCCTTTTCCATTAGTACCTGAACGGGCCGGTACAGCACGGCTCTACTCTACTCGGTACGGTACAGGTTGTGTTTCCATTATGCTTTCAGTACCGGTTCCAGTGGGCGGGGTTCAAATTGACGTCACCACCTATCACCAGCTGGTGGCGCTGAGACGCAGAAACTGTTTTCAGTACAGGTTGAGAATT
>NC_056519.1:32395191-32396338 GCF_014905685.2 Nematolebias whitei
TATTCATGAAGGTCCGACCCGCGCAGACAGGCGGACAGAGACGGGTCTGCGACGAACGGTGGAAGCGATTTTAAAAAACATTTTACGTGTAAAAAAACAATAATCATTTTTAAATCGCTTCAGCAATTTTTTAAAACATTTTTTGTATAAAAACAAAATATTATTTTATTTAAAAATTGCTTCCAGCGTCCATCCTAGACTGTCCAGTCCGCCTGACTGCCGGGTGGGATCGGGATTCAGCCTTCATGATTACGCGTGGCAGGGGTCTGGCAACGGCCATCTGCGAGTCCCCATCTCCAGCTTCGCAGTGACCTGCGGAGCTCTGAGCACACAAGGCTGGTATCCGGAACCCGAGCCTCCGAGTCGGCACATCGAAGTTTCTTCCGCGGTGACCAGCTGAACTTGGAGCCGGGGAGATGACACCCTGGCGGGCTTGGCGCTCGGAGGCTCCGGAGGGAGGATCGGGGTACAGCAGCAGAGCTCCATCCAACTTGCTCTGAATTATGTTGTCGGCCACCAAGTACAAAAAATGCCAGCACATCAGCATTAGATCAAGATGTTGTCAGTATTGTTTTTAAAATCTTTAAAATAAGTCCAGCCGCTGCTCCAGTCTGAGAAATTGCAAATGGCAGATTATTGTTTTGAAACATTTTTGAAGGATCCAGTGACTCCGCCCCCGACCAATCAGTGACCGACAGTGTTCTGACGTCACGTTTTTGTACCTCTTCGTACCGGTTAGAACCACAGAGCCAAGGGTACTGAAAATAGTAACAGGTGCTAAGTACCGGTACTAATGGAAAAGCCTCAGAACCGGGCCAAGTAGGGTCGAGTCGGCCCGTACTGGTACCAATGGAAAAGGGGCATTAGTTCAACGATCCAAAGCTGGACCATACCAGCCAGCCATGCTTGTTGAAGGCAAACTAGTAAAATTAGACAGGCCAAAGAAGGATTTTATGAATTACAGGGTTAATACGAGGGGCTACTATAACTCGCAAGTAAAGACTTTCAGGGAAGTAGACCTTACCAAAGCCTACTCTAAAACCCCCTGCCTCACCCTATTGTGTGATCAATTTGGCTTTTCGTACAACCCCAGTCCGATTGGGACACCATGGATTTTCAACACCATCCAGTTGAAATTAAGAAGGAA
>NC_056519.1:32396438-32400508 GCF_014905685.2 Nematolebias whitei
CATATATATGTATTTATATATATTCATATATATTTATATACATATATATGTATTTATATATAAATACATATATATTTATCTATATATATTTATAGATAAAAAAAAATATATATATATGTATATAAATTAAAACTCTGATGAACCAGATTCTACAAAAACATTACATTTAAATTTTTATAGGTTTTCATCATCATTTGATGTATTTGCACTCATTGTGTCTACTTTTAATGTTAATTTTAAATGTGTGGTTTCCTTTCTTGTTCACATATATACATTTTATTTTTAGCTTTGCTTTAAAGTTCTTGTTTTGTGATTTGTACATTTGTGAGTTAAAATAAAGTTGAAATGAAGCTCGTCTCTTCTTTAAACATGTTTGAGGGAAATATTCCTGAGATCCAATATTTTTGTGTCTTTTAATTTTTTTCAGCTGAGTTAACAGTCATTAAAGTGAAAACTGGATTTCACGATGAAGCTGGCACCGTTTTTTTTTTTTTTTTAATCTTCATCGCTCTGCTGGTCTCACTGATCCTCTCCTCCGGAGAGGAGGAGGCTGGGAGGCTCATCCTCCCAGCTCCAGCTCAGCTGGTGACTCACAGAAGCTGTTCCAAGACCCCAGCCGCACGTATTCATGAAGGTCCGACCCGCGCAGACAGGCGGACAGAGACGGGTCTGCGACGAACGGTGGAAGCGATTTTAAAAAACATTTTACGTGTAAAAAAACAATAATCATTTTTAAATCGCTTCAGCAATTTTTTAAAACATTTTTTGTATAAAAACAAAATATTATTTTATTTAAAAATTGCTTCCAGCGTCCATCCTAGACTGTCCAGTCCGCCTGACTGCCGGGTGGGATCGGGATTCAGCCTTCATGATTACGCGTGGCAGGGGTCTGGCAACGGCCATCTGCGAGTCCCCATCTCCAGCTTCGCAGTGACCTGCGGAGCTCTGAGCACACAAGGCTGGTATCCGGAACCCGAGCCTCCGAGTCGGCACATCGAAGTTTCTTCCGCGGTGACCAGCTGAACTTGGAGCCGGGGAGATGACGCCCTGCCCGGCTTGGCGCTCGGAGGCTCCGGAGGGAGGATCGGGGTACAGCAGCAGAGCTCCATCCAACTTGCTCTGAATTATGTTGTCGGCCACCAAGCACAAAAAATGCCAGCACATCAGCATTAGATCAAGATGTTGTCAGTATTGTTTTTAAAATCTTTAAAATAAGTCCAGCCGCTGCTGCAGTCTGAGAAATTGCAAATGGCGGATTATTGTTTTGAAACATTTTTGAAGGATCCAGTGACTCCGCCCCCGACCAATCAGTGACCGACAGTGTTCTGACGTCACGTTTTTGTACCTCTTTGTACCGGTTAGAACCACAGAGCAAAGGGTACTGAAAATAGTAACAGGTGCTAAGTACCGGTACTAATGGAAAAGCCTCAGAACCGGGCCAAGTAGGGTCGAGTCGGCCCGTACCGGTACCAATGGAAAAGGGGCATTAGTTCAACGATCCAAAGCTGGACCATACCAGCCAGCCATGCTTGTTGAAGGCAAACTAGTAAAATTAGACAGGCCAAAGAAGGATTTTATGAATTACAGGGTTAATACGAGGGGCTACTATAACTCGCAAGTAAAGACTTTCAGGGAAGTAGACCTTACCAAAGCCTACTCTAAAACCCCCTGCCTCACCCTATTGTGTGATCAATTTGGCTTTTCGTACAACCCCAGTCCGATGGGGACACCATGGATTTTCAACACCATCCAGTTGAAATTAAGAAGGAAGCAAGTCACACTAAAATGGGGTCCGAACTATGCAGAACCTCACCAGACAGAGTACTGCAAAATTTCGCTAGGAGAGCTGATAATCTGGGCCACAAGTCCAACGCTGAGAACTAAGATCAACCAAAGAATAGTAAATCCAGAACAGGTAGTGGTCGAGAATACTCAAATACCTCTAAAAATGTTGTGTGACCGGGTCCTATCACCCGTCAACAGGTGGCAAGCACACCCTACACTGGCAGCATATAGAATAAAGGTATCATACCGAGGGCATCCCCTGATCAGCATAACAACGGCACTGTCGGAAATGGGAAAAGACTACGAACAATATAGGGCCGACAGAGACGAGCACATCGGGCGAGTGATGGAACAAGCCTTGGAGGGGTTCGAAGAGGGGGGCGAGATCGTTGGCTACATAAGCGAACAATTTGCGCCAATGGAGGGACCCCTAAGCGAGCCTTCCGGCTGGGTAGTTTTTATTACGAATTTGATTACGAATCCACATGCCACACCCATCACCCCTCTGTCTAGAACTTTATAAGGAATGAGTGACAAGAGAGAAGGACAGAGCTCCAGGGGAAGTGGAGAGTGAAGCACCCAGGCTCGTGACCCATTAGGCGGAAGGTAATCCAATGCCGTCATGCCTGCCCACGCCAGAAGCCCATAACAAAGGAAGACATAATACAGTCCAAGCCAATTGACATCGCGGTAGACAACGTACTAATTCAATATGAGAAGAAAGGCCCAAAGATACCAGCGATAATAACGTTAAATGAGATCACATGGCTCGACAGGCCACAACAAGACTTTTCTGTGTGGAAAAAGCCCACCAAGAACTACTTCTACGAGAATACCCAGTACCTCCGAAAACCTTGCCTGGATCAATCCCAAAATAAATACAACCGGAGCCTGACATTGCTGCCCCAATACTATACCCCTGTCTCCTCTTGCCCACCAGAGTCCCCATGGATATTCAATGTGGTCTATATGACTGTATCCGGATTAAGAATCATGCTCAGGTGGGGGCCCAACTATAGGGAGCCGTACCAGAGTCAGTTCTTCGAAATTACAGTAGGATAAATGATAATCTGGACTACAAGACTACCTATGTTGAGGGCCATCCAGAAAAGGGTATGTAAACTGGAGCGGTACGTATTGGAAAACCAGTACCTGCCCCTCAGAATAGTAGGGGATCGAATAATGACCCCCTACAATCGTTTGATAAGTGCAAGAGCGAGATTAGGATACAGGGTACAGGTGCTGTACAAAGGCCAGCCACTTATAACTCAAGTAGAAGTATTAGCAGAAGAGGGCCAAAACGAACTGGAATATTTTTCACTGATTACCCAACTTGGACCAATAAAAAGGGAAGAGTGGGTAGCCGCTTTCCAGCCATTATGGAATAAATGTGAACCCCGACCTGAACCCAAAAATTGGTGTGTGATGCAATGGAAATGGGTGTGGAAAGGGTTGCAGCCTGGATTGCCCCCCCACTATATCTGAGCTGAGACTCCTTCAAGGACGAGTGTCCACGGTCCACAGACGCCGGAGAACGAGGCATCCAGCTAGAAGAAGTAATAATCCCTCACCAAAAGATGTCACTCACATACCGAAGCCTCTACAGTGATGATTCGAGCAGCGATGATGAAGCGACCCCAAACCGACTTAAGGACCATCTAAGGACCAAGATTTCGGATAATGTGACTTGTCTACAAACCCTGCAGCGGGTACTCGTAGTGTTAATAGGCTTAGCAATGTTGTTAATTATTTTGTATCTAGCTGGAGTCCGACCATGGAGCCTGACGCATGTGAAAGTAGCCCACGGAAGATCCAAATATGCCAACATGACCTGTTGGGACGTAACCGCAAAAAATGTTTTCCTACCATGGGATCAGAACGACACTATCCAGATCCAAACTATGGCCTGGGATAAAGTGAAGCGAGAAGGTCATAAGGCTTGGACGGTAAAACTGAGCAACACTCCTGAATGGGACTCGGCTCTGACCGCTGAGAACCTGACCGGAGCAGACAGACTCCCTTGGGTCATCACTAATTTGATGCTACTATCAGATGGTGTAGTCATCTGGATAGCTGTATTAAATGAACAGATCACACGATCAACAAGATGTAATTGGATCCAACCAAAGACAAAATCCCCGGAGTGGCACTGCGACTGGGGCTGTCGTCCATTAATAGGACTAAGACGTCAAGGCTACTGGGACCACAAAGTAATCTATTCGGCCCCACCTAAGGACGGCTGCTGCCAAGCACTACTCCCTCGCTGGGAATTCTGGGGTAATATT
>NC_056519.1:32400608-32406723 GCF_014905685.2 Nematolebias whitei
GCTGCTGCCAAGCACTACTCCCTCGCTGGGAATTCTGGGGTAATATTCATCTGGACTGTGACTTGATTCCACCTCTCATTAGGAGAAATCACACAAACACCCGCCAAAATCCAAGCATGAGTAAGGTAATTCATTCAGTACGACACAAAAAGAAACTCAGGGTTAATGCTACTGAGTGGAGGCCCAACCAACGACCGGCACTTCCCTCAACCCCAGCAACCAAAACGAAGTGTGTGTTAAAGCTCGAAGGCTTCACGCACAGGGGAAGCTTCTACGGCTGGGACCCCTTATGCCCAAGGCCAAATTCTTCAGATAGCCTGAGAGACCAGTGTATAAAAGATAAACTAATTAAACTCCCAGTCTGCTTCTGGAACCTGTATGGTGAGTGCAAAACTCAAAATTATTTGCCAATAACCCCAGTGTTAAACCAGCATTATTATTATTGGAGCTGGGCAACAATATTCCACCCGTCTAATGCCTGGCATGAAGATTGGTTAAATATGACACTGCCATGCGTCTGGGTGGTTCCTGAACTACCTCACTTCGAAGGAGACTTCGTGGAGGGGTACACCAGGACCCATGAGGGCCTGATGGGACCATATCACACTGATATGTATGTCCAAAATTACCTTAACCAAATGAACTTCTAGACGTACCTAAAGGTGACTTTGACAAAATAGACAAATGTATAGCTGAACTAATTTTCTTTAGTCTTAACAACTCCGTGTGGGAGGGTAATGGAGCGTCACCCAGATGTAGATTATGGGAAACAGAGGTCGCCGTCATGTCAACCTGGCTGTATGACTGCACAGAATTGAATAGGAAGAAAATGGTTAAGATGCTGCTCCAGGCCTGGCATGAATATCACCACCGAGATGACTCTAGGACATGGTGGGGATTTCAGGAAGAAGAAATTAGAGGATGGGTTGCTCCATGCCTACACCTTTCTGGTAATTATTGGATTAAGTATCAGTTTCCAACCACTGTTTATTCTAAAGAACAGGATATATGGTCGAGTGTGATGTACCGCCCGGACAGATATGTTAGCCCTAGGCCGTGGTGTATGGTTTGTAGCAAGGAACAGACAGAATGCATGATTGGCTTAGCCCGAAGGCCTTGTAGTGAGATACCTGGTTGGGAGAGCTATTGTCAGAGCTATTATGGAAGAGAATACACCACGCATGCCGCTGAAGTAGTATGGAAAAAGTATGACAATGAGTGGAGGCGCTCTATACCGACAGGCACTAGCTGCGCCAATGCCATATTAGGACATAACTTGCAAACCAGGAAGAGTATTCGGGGTGTGCTAGTTCCCTTTGTCTCAGATTCTATGATAGCCCTAGCTGAATGCCACACAGTAAGATGACGCCTTTGTCTAGGTGACGAGATACAAGGATACGAGTGGATCGGCTCAAACAAGATCTACTCAAACCTCATGGTGAAGATGAAAATGCACACACTTGTGCCTAGTATGAGACTGTTGGCTATACAGTAGGCCGAAAGGTGACAGAAGTAGCGCATGGAGTAGGAGAAGTAATTAAGGAAGGCAGTAAGACGATAAAAGCCTGGGTGCTTGGACTCTTTTATCAGATCTGGCCTTATTTGCTGAGTCTAGTTGGAATAGTAGTCATTGCCATATTAGGATGTGTTCTCTTGCAAGAAAGTATTAGGGCTAAGCTCCACCCCAAAGGGAGGGCCAATAATCCACTCCCACTCGAACTGGGCGTTAACCCAGCTTAAGGCAAAATAGAGAGCAGCTTCAATCGCTTCCCGGAACAGCAAGAACTACGACTCAGGGCAGGATACTTAGTACCCTGTAACGACCAGACAATCATGAGCAACCAAGTCGACAACATAAGTGGTGCTTCAACAACCGAAGTGAGTACAACAGACTGAGGGTTAGACCCCACCACGACACCCAAACCAACGGCATGGCTACAGTGCTCAACATACTTTCAAGGAAGCGGCGTAGAACATTTCATTATAACGATGGCTTGGATGTGCTATTGTCGCACAGGGAACTGGAGTAAGGCACGGTTAATGCGGATCGTAGTAGCTGTCCAAGCTTATGTTAGAATGGCCATAACCCATGTTATACTTAGAAGACCTGAAGTATCACCATAATTATTTGTTACATATCTGCTAGGAAGAGTTAAGCTCATCTTCCCACAAAAGGTGGTGATCATGGTGTGGTTAGTACTTGATTCCCTCGTGGCGGGCCTCAAATGTGCGGCTGTCTTCATCCCAGTCTCTATCCCAACTTCTTGCTGCGGAGGCAGGGCTGGGCAAATAGTAACAACAATAATGGAGGGAGCCATAGCTATAGCCCTGTTGGCGCACTTACTGCACCAAACTCTCTCCCTGTGATCCCGTGATAGGAACCATTGGATATTGCGACTATCTGTGATGATCGGATGGGGTCTGGTGTGGGGAATCTGTGCCGTGTTAAATTGGGACAGTCTCTGTACCACGATGTCCATCGTCGCATGGATGATGACCTACGCAGCAGTCTTCAAACCTGTTCATGAGCCGAGCCCTCCTGCATCGGAGGCCTATAGAGATCTCGGATACCTGAAGCACGAAGCTCTGAAGGATCCAGAAACACAAGAGATTGAACATTATAAGTAACAACGGCTTAACCCCCCCGCTAACGCTTTGTTAGATTAATATTGATTGATTGATTGTTTTTTATTACTTTGTTTCCATTATTGCTAAGTGTAGTCATAACTACTTCATTTATCTTTCTTGTATTTTATCTTTCATAAATCCTGTAAACTCGACGTATCATCGTTTTCGCAAAGGCTCAAAGGATAGCTGACGGCCTGTATAGGTTCAGCAATACGAAGTTGGGCGTTTCTGGAAAGTCAATGAAAACCTAGAGTAGTAAAAAAAAATGTGTACTTGAGAATATATTAATTATGTTACTGTTACCATGCCCTGCGTTCTTATCACCATGCAGGACCAGCACTATAAGGAACTAAGGATGACAGACTCTTCGGTGATGTGCTGTTACGTCATCAAGGGTTGGAGAGATCTCGTTATCTATGGGCTGTCGGTCCAACCTGGTGGTGTCAACGCTGTCGTGTTGGCGTGGTGTTCACAACCGCGGTGCACGGCATTCTGGTCTCAAATGAACCTGACAGTCTCCCACAAACGTCTGCAATCGCCTGTTGGGGGATGGAACACACCTGCAAAGTCATCTGGAGCTCGGCCAGGAGAGTGATATCTATGTACCGGGGGGTCCTATCTCGCCAGGAGCTATGTATTTCCCAGTGATCGCAAAGCTCTGGGAAAACCGCAAGTACAACATGAGATTTGTAACTACCCAGTTGCTTACGGGGCTGATCCTGTTTCAAAGCCCCTCCTTTAAGGCCGAGCAGGGAGCCCAGAGACTTCTGCCCCCACTATGGCCAGTGCCCTTGGACGAAGACCCAGCGACTACCCCTCCAGTGGTCTCAACACCAGCGGGCACCACGAGTGGACAAGTCAGTGATTATGTCTCCCATAGCGGCGATCATCACCTAGTACCAGCCACCGTCCGCTGACCTACGTGACCCGCAACCAGCTAAGGACCAACCAGACGCAGAACGAATGGAGACAGGGACCACCCCTTCCGAACCACCGACACTCTCCCTAGAGGGCGCTGAACTGCACGACCTGGAGTCCTATCTCATGGAGGCCTGGCGCAATGATGGTAGTGGCTCAGGACTACCCAGCTCCGTAGACACCATCCCCTCTAACCCAACTAGCCCGGAAGACCCTGGGCCCCCCCACCTGATGCCAGAGGAGCCCGAGGCCCTGGTGTTGAGTTGTGATGAGGTATTGGAGGAGACCTCCCCCGAGGCTGCAATCGCCATAATTGTAGGAGGTGCCAAATTTGCCCATCTCCACTTCTCCAACTGATAGATGGCCGGTTTACGAGCCTATTTCCCCAGTTGGGTCTCCCATAATTAGGGGATCCCCAACCCCTCCATCTATTAGGCAGGCTGGCTCACAACTAGATGACCAACCAACTCAGCCCCCAGTCAAGATCCAAAGGGTTCATACTGCCGTAGAGCAGGCAGAATCAGAAGATGATCTGACAGGACAGCACACGCCAGACACCTACCTGACCAACATGACGATAGTGGATTCCTGGGAGGAAAACCAGAGCCCCAGGAAGGGTAGCTCCACGACCCCACAGCCAGGCCCAAGCAACATGTCTGGGCCCAGCGTCGATATGAGTTGCCTAGAAGACGACGTGGCTGACCCTCATATGGACTGGCCCAAGCCTATGCATAGAAATAAGTAAAATCTGATTTCAAGAAGGGGTGTTGGAAAACTGGAATCCAGGCGGAAGAGGCTAGTTTTAATAAAGTTGAAATCAGACTATATTCAAACCAATGCTGCTAAACGGTACATAAAAGTTGAACAGTTTGCATGACATTCTTAAATGTTTTTTCTATTTCTTTTAGTAGCCACTCATTGCTGACAAGATGTGTAGAACAAAGGAAGGCCTGAACCCAATCTCAGGCAGAAGAAGAGTTAGCTCGAGAGTGGATGATGTAATTCCCTGTTACATTGGTAATAGAGGGAGGGCATTAACAAATTCATGCCTGGACAGCTTGGGAGTAGATGATACAATCCCCTGTTGCACTAGTAATGGAGGGAAGGCATTAGCGAATTCTCAGCTGGACAGCTCAGAAGTGAATGACGTGATTCCCTGTTGACCTAGTAATGGAGGAAAAAGCATTAGCAGCTTTCAAGCTGATCAACTTAAAAAGTAAACTTTGAAAAGTGAATGTATAATGTAGCCTCTGAGCAAGGACGGTGAAAGCTCACCCAGAAGGGTGGAGGTAAGAATTGGCATGATCTCATATGTCCCAATGAGAGGAGTGATTGGTCGAGGCATATAGTGAGACATTTGAACCTCCTTGGGGGAGGGGGAAAAAGGGTCCATAAAAGCCCCTTGATCAGACAGAACAGCGCTCAAGCAAGCCGGAGGAAGAGAAGAGCAGAAAGGACTTCAGCACACAGCTCAGAAGGGTGGGGTCGCCTGAAGGAGTTGAACATGCCGGTCTAAGACGAGTTTTGGATTTATCTCTGATCTCTCTGAGACGAGATTGAACCCAACTCTTCACTTGTTAAGACGAGACCGGGATCATTCCATCCTCCTATCTGCTTGGCCCGGGTATGTCCAAAGCCCCAATCCTTTCAATTTGGGATAGCTGCTCTGCGTAGGGTAGGCCTGTATCTCCCTCCTGGGGAACAGGAGATTTGCCTTTTACCTGTGCGGAAAATTCTATAAGGATTATCCTAAGAATCAGGGTAAGAAGACTTCCCGGTCCGACTGTTCAAAATTAATTAATCTGTCAGATCAGGGCAAGTACTTAGGAAAAAATCAGAGAGAACCAAACTGAGTTTAGTGGGTCAATACTCAGAGGTGCATCCAAGCGTTGAGGCATTTTGAGGAAAAAAACATCTGTCAGCTTGAGTTGTGAACTGAGGTGGTTTATACAAGTCTCCAAGGGCTCTTGGAGACACATTGATTTATTGTCCGCCTAGTTATGAAGTGTTTTTCTCTGTTATCATGTATAAGTACCTGTAGTGAAATTATGCTTGTCGCTGTATTCCCTTGCAAAATTATTAATTAAAGCAAAGCAAAATGTATAAATCTTGACTATTATTTCATCCATATTAAGTAGAATACTTGGTGAGGCTTGGTTCCACTTTAGCATCTAGCATTAGGAGGTTTTTAATGGTTTCCTGGCAAGAAAGTGTAAGACAACACCCCTGAGTCCTGTCCCTGGACTCTAAAGATTACTAGAACGGATAACAATTACAATGCTAAATTAAGAGGTGGGCGACCCTGAACGCGTGTTTCTCCGTGCCAGCCGGCCCGACCCTGTTGCTTGGATGGGACGAGAAAAGAAGTGAGATTTGGGTGTGACTTGCGGAAAAAGGTTGTTAATATTCTGGATGAGTCACCTCGTCACAGCCTTCATGAGACTGTCTTAGGGAGCTGCAGGTAATACCACGGTGCTAAGGTTAGTTTCTAGACCCCTTGGAGGAGAGGCTGCGAGCGAGGACCTGTCACTTCGCCAGTGGCTACCTCGCTACGGGAAAGCAATACACT
>NC_056519.1:32406823-32411051 GCF_014905685.2 Nematolebias whitei
AATATTACCCCAGAATTCCCAGCGAGGGAGTAGTGCTTGGCAGCAGCAGTCCTTAGGTGGGACCGAATAGACTACTTTGTGGTCCCAGTAGCCTTGACGTCTTAGTCCTATTAATGGACGACAGCCCTAGTCGCAGTGCCACTCCGGGGATTTTGTCTGTGGTTGGATCCAATTACATCTTGTTGATCGTGTGATCTGTTCATTTAATACAGCTATCCAGACGACTACACCATCTGATAGCAGCATCAAATTAGTGATGACCCAAGGGAGTCTGTCTGCTCCGGTCAGGTTCTTAGCGGTCAGAGCTGAGTCCCATTCAGGAGTGTTGCTCAGTTTTACCATCCAAGCCTGATGACCTTCTCGCTTCACTTTATCCCAGGCCATAGTTTGGATCTGGATAGTGTCGTTCTGATCCCATGGTAGGAAAACATTTTTTGCGGTTACGTCCCAGCAGGTCATGTTGGCATATTTGGATCTTCCGTGGGCTACTTTCACATGCGTCAGGCTTCATGGTTGGACTCCAGCTAGATACAAAATAATTAACAATATTGCTAAGCCTATTAAAACTACGAGTACCCGCTGCAGGGTTTGTAGACAAGTCGCATTATCCGAAATCTTGGTCCTTAGACGGTCCTTAAGTCGGTTTGGGGTCGCTTCATCATCGCTATCATCGCTGCTCGAATCATCACTGTAGGGGCTCGGTATGTGAGTGACATCTTTTGGTGAGGGATTATTGCTTCTTCTAGCTCTACGCCTCGTTCTCCGGCGTCTGTGGTCCGTGGACACTCGTCCTTGAAGGAGTCTCAGCTCAGATATAGTGGGGGGCAATCCAGGCTGCAACCCTTTCCACACCCATTTCCATTGCATCACCAACCAATTTTTGGGTTCAGGTCGGGGTTCACATTTATTCCATAACGGCTGGAAAGCGGCTACCCACTCTTCCCTTTTTATTGGTCCGAGTTGGGTAATCAGTGAATAATATTCCAGTTCGTTTTGGCCCTCTTCTGCTAATACTTCTACTTGAGTTATAAGTGGCTGGCCTTTGTACAACACCTGTACCCTGTATCCTAATCTCACTCTTGCACTTATCAAACGATTGTAGGGGGTCATTATTCAATCCCCTACTATTCTGAGGGGCAGGTACTGGTTTTCCAATACGTACCGCTCCAGTTTACATACCCTTTTCTGGATGGCCCTCAACATAGGTAGGCTTGTAGTCCAGATTATCATTTATCCTACTGTAATTTTGAAGAACTGACTCTGGTACAGCTCCCTATAGTTGGGGCCCCACCTGAGCTTGATTCTTAATCCGGATACAGTCATATAGACCACATTGAATATCCATGGGGACTCTGGTGGGCAAGAGGAGACAGGGGTATAGTATTGGGGCAACAATGTTAGGCTCCGGTAGTATTTATTTTGGGATTGATCCAGGCGAGGTTTCCGGAGGTACTGGGTATTCTCGTAGAAGTAGTTCTTGGTGGGCTTTTTCCACACAGAAAAGTCTTGTTGTGGCCTGTCGAGCCATGTTATCTCATTTAACGTTATTATCGCTGGTATCTTTGGGCCTTTCTTCTCATATTGAATTAGTACGTTGTCTACCGCGATGTCAATTGGCTTGGACTGTATTATGTCTTCCTTTGTTATGGGCTTCTGGCGTGGGCAGGCATGACGGCATTGGATTACCTTCCGCCTAATGGGTCACGAGCCTGGGTGCTTCACTTTCCACTTCCCCTGGAGCTCTGTCCTTCTCTCTTGTCACTCATTCCTTATAAAGATCTAGACAGAGGGGTAATGGGTGTGGCATGTGTATTCGTAATCCTCTCCACACCCACTTCCATTGGTGGACCACCCAGCCGGAAGGCTTGCTTAGAGGTCCCTCCATTGGCGCAAGTTGTTCGCTTATGTAGCCAACGATCTCGCCCCCCTCTTCGAACCCCTCCAAGGCTTGTTCCATCATTTGCCCAATGTGCTCGTCTCTGTCGGCCCTATATTGTTCGTAGTCTTTTCCCATTTCTGACAGTGCCATTGTTATGCTGATCAGGGGATGCCCTAGGTATAATACATTTATTCTATATGCTGCCCGTGTAGGGTGTGCTTGCCACCTGTTGACGGGTGATAGGACCCAGTCACACAACATTTTTAGAGGTATTTGAGTATTCTCGACCACTACCTGTTCTGGATTTACTATTCTTTGGTTGATCTTAGTTCTCAGCGTTGGACTTGTGGCCCAGATTATCAGCTCTCCTAGCGAAATTTTGTAGTACTCTGTCTGGTGAGGTTCTGCATAGTTCGGACCCCATTTTAGTGTGACTTGCTTCCTTCTTAATTTCAACTGGATGGTGTTGAAAATCCATGGTGTCCCAATCGGACTGGGGTTGTACGAAAAGCCAAATTGATCACACAATAGGGTGAGGCAGGGGGTTTTAGAGCAGGCTTTGGTAAGGTCTACTTCCCTGAAAGTCTTTACTTGCGAGTTATAGTAGCCCCTCGTATTAACCCTGTAATTCATGAAATCCTTCTTTGGCCTGTCTAATTTTACTAGTTTGCCTTGAACAAGCATGGCTGGCTGGTATGGTCTAGCTTTGGATCGTTGAACTAATGCCCCTTTTCCATTGGTACCGGTACGGGCCGACTCGACCCTACTTGGCCCGGTACTGAGGCTTTTCCATTAGTACCGGTACTTAGCACCTGTTACTATTTTCAGTACCCTTGGCTCTGTGGTTCTAACCGGTACGAAGAGGTACAAAAACGTGACGTCAGAACACTGTCGGTCACTGATTGGTCGGGGGCGGAGTCACTGGATCCTTCAGAAATGTTTCAAAACAATAATCCGCCATTTGCAATTTCTCAGATTGGAGCAGTGGCTGGACTTATTTTTAAGATTTTAAAAACAATACTGACAACATCTTGGTCTAATGCTGATGTGCTGGCATTTTTTGTGCTTGGTGGCCGACAACATAATTCAGAGCAAGCTGGATGGAGCTCTGCTGCTGTACCCCGATCCTCTCTCCGGAGCCTCCGAGCGCCAAGCCGGGCAGGGCGTCATCTCCCCGGCTCCAAGTTCAGCTGGTCACCGCGGAAGAACCTTCGATGTGCCAACTCGGAGGCTCGGGTTCAGGATACCAGCCTTGTGTGCTCAGAGCTCCGCAGGTCACTGCGAAGATGGAGATAGGGACTCGCAGATGGCCATTGCCAGACCCCTGCCGCGCGTAATCATGAAGGCTGAATCCCGATCCCACCCGGCAGTCAGGAGGACTGGACAGTCTAGGATGGATGCTGGAAGCGATTTTTAAATAAAATAATATTTTGTTTTTATACAAAAAATGTTTTAAAAAATTGCTGAAGCGATTTAAAAATGATTATTATTTTTTTACACGTAAAATGTTTTTTAAAATCGCTTCCACCGTTCGTCGCAGACCCGTCTCTGTCCGCCTGTCTGCGCAGGTCGGACCTTCATGATTACGCGCGGCTGGGGTCTTGGAACAGCCTCTGTGAGTCACCAGCTGAGCTGGAGCTGGGAGGATGAGCCTCCCAGCCTCCTCCTCTCCGGAGGAGAGGATCAGTGAGACCAGCAGAGCTTTGAAGATAAAAAAAAACGGTGCCAGCTTCATCGTGAAATCCTGTTTTCACTTTAATGACTGTTAACTCAGCTGAAAAAAATAAAAAGACACAAAAATATTGGATCTCAGGAATATTTCCCTCAAACATGTTTAAAGAAGAGACGAGCTTCAGTTCAACTTTATTTTAACTCACAAATGTACAAATCACAAAACAAGAACTTTAAAGCAAAGCTAAAAATAAAATGTATATATGTGAACAAGAAAGGAAACCACACATCTAAAATGAACATTAAAAGTAGACACAATGAGTGCAAATACATCAAATGATGATGAAAACCTATAAAAATTTAAATGTAAGGTTTTTGTAGAATCTGGTTCATCAGAGTTTTAATTTATATACATATATATATATATTTATCTATAAATATATATAGATAAATATATATGTATATATATGAACATATATAGATAAATATATATGTATATATATGAATATATATAAATACATATATGTATATAAATATATATGAATATATATAAATGTATATATATGTATATAAATATATATAAATACATATATATGAATATAAATATATATGAATATATATAAATACAAATATATGAATATAAATATATATGAATATATATATAAATACAAATATATG
>NC_056519.1:32411151-32417135 GCF_014905685.2 Nematolebias whitei
GTAGAAAATGTTTGCTAATTCTAACTAGTTGACCTTTAAATATAATCTCATATTAGCTAAGGATAATTTTACAAGTTCACATTTGATATATTACAAGCAATCAAATCATGTCAGATAGCAGACTGATTAACATAAATAAAGCAAGTAAGAACACGCAAACATGAGTTAGATAATAATTAAGTTATTAATTATTCCTAGAAATAAACAACTTTATCTCAAATCATTTGGTATCACTAAGGTATAATGACGTTAAATAAACAGAGTGTTAACAGTTTAAACGCAGACAAGGAAACCAAGATGTATCTGCCTTAAAGCAGAGAATCACCAGGCCTTTAACAGACATTGATTAACACATACCCATGAGGTAGGTAATAATTAATAGTTATTATTGACACAAATCATTTTGTATATAATAGCAAGTTAAACTTTAAACAAAGAACCGATTTCAGTGAGCCAAAACTTCTTATCTGAAATATAGACATTAACGTCCTTGAGGGGGCGGGCTAGAGTTGTAACCATAGCAACAGAAGCTAAACCAATCAGAAAGCTAGCCTTCTCAAACTGATAAAAGGCCGGAAATGACACACGCCCACCGAGCATTTCCAGGAAGCGCACACCGAGACGGTTCGTTCGTAATGCTCCATTTATATGCATATATCTTATTAATGTAATTGTTTGTCTCTGAATATCTGTAACCCCTGTTTATCAAATAAATCTTTTATACCAAGGGCGACGTCTCAGCTGTTTTGAACACGACGTGGTATCCAGCCACGACAGAATGGTGACCCGACGTGCAGCGAGGCGCGGCCTAGACTGAATTGGATCGAGGTGGCTTGCGGTGCACACGCAGAGAGGAACTGGGCCCATTAATTTCAGGTAAGCTGGTTAACTGTTTGGACCTTAAGGTCCGGAGTTCTGGCTATTCGGCCGTAAACCAAATTAAAACTAAATTCAAATTCCTCTGTTGGTGTGCATGCAGCCATCTCCAGAAATAAAGATGGTTTTATTTAAGCTAACTTCCAGTGATTCGTGTTAATTCTGACGAGGTGGGTTAAGATATTCAGAGAGTTGAAGCGCCGAACGCTTTCTTTGACGTTTAGGTAGTGTTTTAGTTAGTTTCACAAGTTTCACTTGTGGCCGGAGGAAGGCGAGGCCTGCCGGGAGTTCATGTCGGACGTGAGCGACACGTTTCCCTTTTTCTTCAGCAGAAGTGGCCATCAAAGCCTTAAATCTGACGAGATTAAGGCTCACTCGTGTAAGGGACAAGAGTGGAGGCTACGGCGTGGGCCCTCCGTTTGATGTGTCGACTGCATCATAAATTGGGCTCATTTAATAGTTTAGTTCGAAGGGGAATGTGAAGTCTGGGACTTAGGTAGTTTTACTAAATTTCATGTGATCAGGGATCGCATTAGTTTTAGGACATTGTAATAACTTTTGTTTGCGCCGTGTTTTCTATGTTGTGTAACGGCTTCAAGGCCGGAGGCGTTGAGAGAGACGAAACAATAGCATAGAAGGACAGAAGAGGGGAGAGTGAGCTGTGTGTGGGAAAGAAGTGAAGGGTTACTTTTCTCTTTTTTCTGTGTGTGTCTGTGGGTGAGTGGAGCTTCCATATCCTGACCGCAAGGGGGCGCTGTTGTATAAGGCAAGGACAAGTCTGGACTCTGGGTTGTTTCATACCACAGACTTGTATTTGTTTTATTACAACTGCAGCCAGAAGTGCATGAAAATAAAATATTTGAATGCCTGAGTGTGTGAATGTTGTTATCAGGTGTGGAACTCATAAATGTAGAACATGTGAAGCCTGTGGAAAATATACAGGATCAATATCAGAGACAAAATATACAAATTATGGGAAGTATCAAAACGAAAAAGAGGCAATTAGCTAAAGACCAGCAGACCAGTAGCTAAAACAAGCAGAAATAAGCTTAAAATACCAAAAGTAAGTGGGTAGGGCTTGGTGTTCCTGAATTAGGCTGTAAAAGTTGGATTAATTTAAAATAAAGGTGGAATTGGCTGATATTGGCATGAAACAGCTAAATGGTATCTGTGATGTTAGCAGGAATATCTGAATCTTCCAAACATTAGCTGACAGGAGCTTGATGTTCAGAAATTAACAGAAATACGTCAGTAGAAGTAAAAAAACATTGGAGTAAGCTGAATACAGCTTAAAAGAAGGAGGAGGTGCTTGGAGGTGGTACATCAACAGGGGTGATCATGGCAAGAGGAGATCAGAACGCCATTTTCAGTCACTGAACGTTGGGAGAGGAACTTCATACATCGTTTAAACTAGAGGAAAGGTAATGTATCGTTTAAAACAAAACCAGTAGGAGAGAGGCGGCGGAATTAGATAATACGAGCACGCAGTTGATTACACCACAGCTGTCTGATGCCAGACATAAACGGGGATAAGAAGGCAAGGTTAAACAATTTTCTGTACAATCAGAGTTGATGGTGAGGAAGTGAGGCGTAGGTCTGATGAAGGCCTAAGAGGAATGATTTGTTGTGTTGACTTCTGAAAAGGGTAAAGCCGAAGGAAGTAGGACAAATAAAACAAATAAACATCATAAACAGGTCAAATTAAGTTTAAAAATTTCTGGATGACACATTGTAAACAAATTAGCCAAAATTACTTCTTGGAATTGACAATAAAATCAGGTTTTAAATTCAACTAAAAACGACAGAATAAAAAATAAGTAATAAATAAAATCTTTGACACTCGTAAAACAAAGAAAAATTTTATTCTGGTCAAAGAAACTCTTAACTAAACTCAAATTGAAATGCTTAGGTCAAATAAATTAGGAAACTAAACTCGAGTTGAAATACTTGGATTAACTTAATCAGTCTTAACTAAACTCGAATTGAAATACTTGGATTAAATTAATCAGTCTTAATTAAACTCAGATTGAAATACTTGGGTTAAATTAATCAGTCCACATGAGTTTATCACATATTGAAAATGTTTAGCGTTTAGGAGCTGTTTCCTTCTAAGAGCTGCCGGAACTAGGTTAATTATGGGACAACAACAAATCTAGTGGGTAAATGACATGACTTTAACTTTATGACTTGAGATTTCACACAGGTCCTAGGAGTGCAAAAGGACAACAGATATGTGTACATGGTGAGTTTAAGAAGTTGTACTTTGTGAACAAAGGTGCATGTAGACATTTTTGTGCAGTGACAATGGACTCTGTGATGTCTTGAAGGGTATACATAGTCTTAATTGTTTTGAATTACAAGTATTTTGTTTGTGATACAGTGAAACAGAACAGTATGAGATGAAATGATTTGCAGATTTGTTATATAACAAGAAGTGATTACATATTATCATGCAGCCTAAACCTTTACAAGGTCTAAATGGATAATGTGGACCTGAGAGTGGACTTCACTGTCAGGTGGTGAGTCAAAACACATATTCTACAAGATGGAAGACATTGTTTTGAAGGGAATATCTTATGCAGTAGGGGTAAAGACTTAGATTGTGCAGTGTTTAATGGAAGTTTTCACTCTTATGTAATTGAGCGTTTAACTTATCTGTTGTACAATCCAGGACACCGGAATGACTCCGTTAAAGGTAAACGCTGCAGTTCCAGAGTAGAACTTGCTAACAGATGATTAATGTGGATAACAGATGAATGAATGTTGAATCCGATTTTAATAATTGGATTGTTTATTTTTCCTTCTCAGCGGCCTGAGAGGACAGACCTGTGGATTGGGAAGATGAGTCTGGCTAGGCCCACAAAACACAGAAGTTAGCATTTAAATGCATACAGCATCCATCTGAGTTTTGATCAGGACTCTCTAGTGCTGGGTGCCGGATCGGATACCAGATGTGTTCAGGTGGGTGCTGTAGTTGGGTCTGTGAAACTGACCAATGAGACGGTTCAAAGACGTTGTCAGTCAAGCACCACTGACACAACAACAAAGAACTTGTCAGCCAAGTAATGTGACTTTTCAAAGATCTAACAGTCCAACAGCGAACTGAATTAACTGTCCAGAGGGGGTCCTGGAGTTTGTCCACAGCGAGAATATCCAGTCAAGTATGGTGGAGGATGCGGGCAGTCTTGCTCAAGTCTCAAGTCTTGCTGTATGCTGAGATATGAACTACTGCACAAAGCTGAACTGGTCTCCAGACCAAGGGAGACAAACTGAAGACTGAAAGGCTGAAAGAAGAGCTGGTGGTCAATCTGTCCAAGGTCACTAACATCAACTGCAGCCTGACGGAGGTGTCAACCCCACATTTGGTCTGTGATGGTCATCCGAGCGCCTTGGGGTCGTGATCAAAACTGCAGTTGGCTTTGATAATAATCACTCACAGACTCATTTTAAGACAAGTGACACAACAGGACACAGATAGTACTACTGTGGGGATGCTAGATGATTCGCCCTTCTCCTGTTGCTCTGAGATGAAAATTGTTTTATTACGATAGATAATGCTCTCCACCCTGAGCATAATATTGATTTTTAACTCTCCGTTTATACAGGTCAGGAAGTCTCATTCAAGAGAAACCTGTACCTGAGACCTGATTTGGATGCACTAATGTTTTCTAAAATAATACTAAATGATTGTCTTTGCCTTGAATGAGCTCATTTGGTGGGTCTGGTTTGATACAAGGGATGAAATTTATTTAATGGTTAACTCTTTGCTAAATTATAGGAGAGCTTGGGTTGTATTTGGCTAATTGTTTGCAAAACCTGGGTTGAATAACAGTAGTGGAAAGAATAAAACTACACCATATTTTATAGTTCTGAAACTAATACTCAAACTGGGTGTTAGTGGTTTACGGAGGGTAATACTTCAGATTTGAAACAGAAAACTGTTTCAAAAAGGGGGTAGGTGAAGGCTGCTCTTAGCAGGAAAAAGTTCATACAATGATTAGATCATTACAAAATATACAAAAATAACTTCTTAGGGTTTTATATTTAAAAAAAAAAAGCCAGTAGTAAGTCTGAAGCGTTTAAAGGATCAGTTAGGATAATCACATTGACATTTGAAAAGTGGAATAAATCAGAAGCCTACAAAACGACATTGCACTTGTATATTGTATATATCAGTTTAACAACAGTATTTTTTCCTTCTTTGTTGTGATGTGTACAGATTCCAGAAAAGGGGGACGCCCCTAGCCTGAAGTGGATTTGAGCAAAGGTTAAGGGGAAATGGGGTGGCTCGATAATTTTAAACACAACTGACTTGACTGGACTGGACTGGACTTATAGTTTAATTGGGCTAATAAAAGATTTCATGAACAAAGTATTTTAACCACATTTTTTCTCGTTCTCTCTCTCTCTTTTATTTTTTCCTCTTACTCTCTCTTTTTCTTCCTTGCTCTTTCTTCCCCTCGCTAGCACAGACAGGTACCAGGAGAGAAGATTAAATTATTTTTTTCCTCACAGTGTTGTATGTCAGTTGTTTAAATTTTTAAGGTTATATTGTATTTTGATTGATGCTGTTGGCGCAAGCGATTTAATGAAGTTACTTCCACAGGCTCCAGGAGGAGGGAGGCCGGCGTGGGGCATTGCTTATTGCAGGGTGTTGTTGTGCATGTTTTAACTTTACTAATTGTAGGTAGACCTGTTGACCGCAAAGGCTTTGAAGGATGAAAGACGAGACGAGAGAACACAGGTAGCCCTGGAGAAGTCCAGTAGGTTCCTCATTTCAGTTTCAAGTGTACAGATGAATGTAAGAATAGCATTTTATTTCAGTTTTTCAAGTTCTGTTTTATTATAACATTACAGTGTAAGAGTTCACACTAGCAGTAGCAATAATGACCATCAGGGTGTCCCATAATTAAGAAACAGGTTTTACTCACCAGGAAGTAACCACAGTCATTTTTACAGGCCCACAAATGGGTCATGGATCCCACAGATAAAATAATCAAAAGGCCATGCAGGGTGTTTAACAATCTGGAGCTCTGTCACCTCCAGAGAGTCAGCCCAGCTTCTGTCAATACTCTATCCGACCACAGCTCACCTGCTCGGACTCACTC
>NC_056519.1:32419904-32421240 GCF_014905685.2 Nematolebias whitei
ACCAACCACAGGCTCTCCTGCTCGGACTGACACCTGCTGAACTCGGCCTCATCCACTCTGGAGCTCTGACACCTCCAGAGTGTACACCCAGCATCCGTCCATCCTCTGTCCGACCACAGGCTCTCCTGCTCAGACTGACACCTGCTGAACTCGGCCTCCTTCTCTCTGGAGCTCTGAGACCTCCAGAGTGTACACCCAGCTTCCGTCCATCATCTGTCCGACCACAGGCTCTCATGCACAGACTGACACCTGCTGAACTCGACCTCATCCACTCTGGAGCTCTGACACCTCCAGAGTGTACACCCAGCATCTGTCAATACTCTGTACGACCACAGCTCACCTGCTCGGACTGACACCTGCTGAACTCGGCCTCCTCCTCTCTGGAGCTCGGACACATCCAGAGAGTCAGCCCACCATCCGTCCATCCTCTGTCCGACCACAGGCTCTCCTGCTCGGACTGACACCTGCTGAACTCGGCCTCCTCATCTCTGGAGCTCTGACACTTCCAGAGAGTCAGCCCACCATCCGTCCATCCTCTGTGCGACCACAGGCTCTCATGCTCGTACTGGCTTTCACAGAAGCCAGCCTCCTCCACTCTGGAGCTCTGACACCTCCAGAGTGTAGACCCAACTTCCATCCATCCTCTGTCTGACCACAGGCTCTCCTGCTCAAACTGACACCTGCTGAACTCGGCCTCCTCCTCTCTGGAGCTCTGACACCTCCAGAGTGTACACCCAGCTTCCATCCATCATCCGTCTGACCTCAGGCTCTCCTGCTCACTGGCTTTCACAGAAGCCAGCCTCCTCCACTCTGGAGCTCTGACACCTCCAGAGTGTAGACCCAACTTCCATCCATCCTCCGTCCGACCACAGGCTCTCCTGCTCGGACTGAAACCTGCTGAACTCGGCCTCCTCCTCTCTGGAGCTCTGACACCTCCAGAGTGTACACCCAGCTTCCATCCATCATCCGTCCGACCTCAGGCTCTCCTGCTCACACTGGCTTTCACAGAAGCCAGCCTCCTCCACTCTGTAGCTCTGACACCTCCAGAGTGTAGACCCAACTTCCATCCATCCTCCGTCCGACCACAGGCTCTCCTGCTCGGACTGACACCTGCTGAACTCGGCCTCCTCCTCTCTGGAGCTCTGACACCTCCAGAGTGTACACCCAGCTTCCATCCATCATCCATCCGACCTCAGGCTCTCCTGCTCGGACTGGCTTTCACAGAAGCCAGCCTCCTCCACTCTGTAGCTCTGACACCTCCAGAGTGTAGACCCAACTTCCATCCATCCTCCGTCCGACCACAGGCTCTCCTGCTCGGACTGACACCTGCTGAACT
>NC_056519.1:32421340-32424769 GCF_014905685.2 Nematolebias whitei
CCTGTCACTTCGCCAGTGGCTACCTCGCTACGGGAAAGCAATACACTCCCCATTCCTGTCCTACCAAACATCGAAGTATATTGATAATCTTTTGAAAACCTGCAACCGTTGGCAGGCACCACCCCCACCATGGCTGGTTCTGTGTCGGACCAGATCAGGACGTGCCTCATCAACACAAGGTCTGTTGCCAACAAGACTTTTATTCTAAATGACTTTTTTAAAGACGAGGGACTAGATTTTCTTTTCCTCACTGAATCCTGGTTGCCTTTGGGTGATTCAAGCGCCTTGGTGGAACTTTTACCTCCGGACTGTCTGTGTTTTAATGCCCCGCGGCCATCAGGTCGGCGGGGTGGTGGAATATTAACTGTATTTAAATCAAACTTTTCCTGTAAACAGTTGTCCACCCTCATGCCCTGCTCCAGTTTTGAGCTGAGTGCTTTTGAACTCTGACATTCTCCTCCTGTTCTGTGTGCGATTGTTTATCGCCCCCCTCGTTCAAAGGACTTCATAAGTGAATTATCTGATTTTCTGGCTTACATCACACCAAGATATGATCACTTTATTATCGTTGGTGACTTTAATATTCACGTCTGTTGTCAGGAGAAGCCGTTAGTGAAGGACTTCCTTGATTTGTTGGACTCATTTAATTTAACTCAACATGTAAATGCTCCCACCCAACAACACGGTCACACTCTGGATCTCATTTTAACACGTGATGTCTCTGTTTGTAATTTGGTAATCGGTGACAACGTTCTCTCAGACCACATGCCTGTCTTGTTTGATATCATCCCGCCTTGTCCTACTGCTAAGTCATGTGATTCTGTACATACTTCACGTGCCATTAACCGTTTCACTGCTGCACGTTTTACTGAAACTTTTAGCTCTGAGAGGATCGATCAGCTCTCAGTGTCTCTCTCCACCGAGGAGCTAACCTCTCAGCTTAACTCTGTTTGCTTAAATATTCTGGACCGTGTTGCCCCTGTTAAAACCAGGAAAACAAAACTTTTATCAGAACCATGGCTTAATGACGTCACTCAAGCCGTTAGACAGCAGTGTAGGAGAGCAGAACGCAGGTAGAGGAAAGACAGGCTGCAGGTTTCTTTTCAAATCCTAAAGGAGAGTTGGCGTCATTATCAGAAGGCAGTTAAAGCCGCCAAATCGAAGTTCTTTTCTGCAATAATTGCCTCAAACTCCCACAACCCCCGAGCCCTTTTTTCCACCCTGAACTCAGTTCTACACCTCAGTGAACCTTCACCTCTAGAAGCCTCAACTGAGCTGTGTGAAAACTTCCTCCATTTCTTTTCTGAAAAAGTTGCAAACACCCGGGCACTCATTTCTCCACCTGCTCATGATCCGTCCATCCCATCTCATTGTGTTGCTGTTCTTGACCACTTCGAGCCCATCTCTCTGTCTTCCCTGGAGCAGGTCATGTGCGGCATGAAGCCATCTGGCTCCCCTTTTGACGTTGTCCCCCCTCGACTCCTGAAGGAGCTTCTTCCTGTTCTGGGCCCTCCTGTTCTTGGCATTGTGAACAGCAGCTTTGCCTCAGGTGTGGTGCCAATAACTTTTAAACATGCTGCTGTCCAACCTCTCCTGAAAAAACCTAGCCTTGACCCCTCAGTCATGTCCAACTTCCGGCCTGTCTCCAGACTCCCATTTGTCGCTAAACTACTGGAAAAAATAGTGGAAACCCAGCTGAAATGCTTTCTAGAGGATAATGCCATCTTAGAGCTATTCCAGTCTGGCTTTAAACCTCTCCACAGCACTGAAACTGCTCTTCTCAAGGTTTTTAACGACATTCTCCTATTCACAGACGCTGGTGATTCTGTGCTCCTTCTCTTACTGGACCTCACATCTGCCTTTGATACAATCGACCATGAGATCCTCATTGCGAGGTTAGAGCAGTGGGTGGGCATCACTGGGTCAGCCCTCGAATGGTTTAGATCTTACCTCGCTGACAGGTCCTTTTGTGTCTCCATCAAAGATTTTAGTTCAGCCTCGGCAGCGCTTAAATGGGGGGTACCGCAAGGTTCCATCCTTGGTCCTCTTTTATTTTCTTTATACCTGCTGCCACTAGGTGCTATTTTCAGGAAACATAACATACCTTTTCATTTCTACGCCGACGACTGCCAAATCTACTTCCCCCTCAGACTCAACGGTACTCGCTCTATTCAACCGTTACTGGACTGCCTGGCTGACATCAGAGATTGGATGGCTTTAAATTTCTTGAGTTTCAACGAGAAGAAATCTGAAGTTATGCTGTTTCCTCCCAATGACACAATCACCAACCACTGCATCGACCTATCCGTTCTGTCACCGTTAGTGAAACAAAGAGTCACTAATCTAGGAGTGATACTTGACCCTTCTCTGAAACTCAACAATCATGTAAATATGATTGTTAAATCATGCTTTTTCCAGCTGAGGCGACTGTCTAAGCTGAAGCCCATATTGTCCAGAAATAACCTGGAGACAGTAATTCATGCATTCATTACATCCAGGCTCGACTATTGTAACTCACTCCTTTTTGGTATCAGTCAGACCTCCATAGCTAGACTCCAACTGGTCTAAAATGCAGCAGCCCGGTTTTTGACCAGCACAAGCAAAAGAGAGCACATTACTCCTGTTTTGGCCTCCCTACACTGGCTTCCGGTTCACTTTCGAATCAAATTCAAAATACTCTTGCATGTCTATAAATCACTAAACAGCTCTGCCCCCTCCTATCTTACTGATCTGCTCCAGCCGTATGTCCCACCACGTTCTCTCAGATCAGCAGACCAGTTGCTCCTAACAGTCCCAGGAACCCGTCTCAAGGGCAGAGGTGACAGGGCCTTCTCTGTAGCAGGCCCAAGACTTTGGAATGAGTTACCTCTGCTCGTTAGACAGGCCCCCTCCCTCACAGTTTTTAAATCTCGCTTAAAAACACACTTTTATTCCCTGGCTTTCAGCACTGTGTGATCTGTGCTGAGTCAGTGTGCATCACACTGTGTTGGTCATGTTGCAGTTGTTGTTGTTATCCATTACTGTTTTTGTCGGTTTCTACGTTTTTGGTGCCCTGTTATGTAATCTGTTGCTGTGTGCTTGTTCTGTTTGTCCCTGTACAGCACTTTGGTGTGCTTTGTCACTGTTTAAAGTGCTATATAAATAAATTGGTATGGTATGGTATGGTATGGTATCTTTTTACATTTGTATGTGACCTTGTCTATATGGCTGTTCCAAGTGAGTTTCTCATCTAACCACATTCTTAAAAATCTGACAACTTTTGTTGTTCCAGTGTTTGGCCACAAAGTTTCAGGGCAATGGGTGATATTTTATGTCTTTTTGAGAAACAAATAACCTGTGATTTTGTGATTGATTATTTAAATCCCCATTTATTGGACCATTTTTCCATCTCATCCACTGCTGACTGCATTTTCTTTTTAACATAATCTA
>NC_056519.1:32424869-32425920 GCF_014905685.2 Nematolebias whitei
GTCTATATGGCTGTTCCAAGTGAGTTTCTCATCTAACCACATTCCTACAAATCTGACAACTTTTGCTTGTTCCAGTGTTTGGCCACAAAGTTTCTGGGCAATGGGTGATATTTTATGTCTTTTTGAGAAACAAAGAACCTGTGATTTTGTGATTGATTATTTAAATCCCCATTTATTGGACCATTTTTCCATCTCATCCACTGCTGACTGCATTTTCTTTTTAACATAATCTATATTTCAACCCTTCATCCATAGAGCCCCGTCATCTGCATAAAGATTTACCAATGCTACTTTCAACCTGAGAAAAAAATGTCATTTATCATTATGTTAAACAACAGTGGACCACAAACACTACCCTGTGGTGTTCTGTTATCTACTATGTGTAGCTCTGAATACTCGGTTCCAACTCTTACTTGAATTTTCCTTCCTAACAAAAAAAAAAGTCTTTCACCCAATTATATGCTCTACCCTTAATTCCCCTTGAATTTAACTTTATAAGTAATCCTTCTTTCCATAGCATGTCATATGCTTTTTCTATGTCAAAAAGTACAGCGACCACTACCACTTTGTCTTTGCTTTCCTGATGTCTTATTCCAAACATAGAACAGAGTCCATTGTACTACGACCCCTTCGGAACCCATTTTTATGAGGTGACAACAGTTCTCTACTTTCTAAGATATATGTTAGTCTCTGTAACCATACATTCCATAATTTTACATAGATGGGAAGTCAGTGCTATTGGCCTATAACTAGATGGATCTGAAGGGTCTTTCCCTGGTTTTAGGATAGGCACCATGTTTGCTCGTTTCCACATTGATGGAAGTTTACCTTTTTCCCCAAATCATGTTGTACATTTTTAATACAGTCTCCAATGTTTCATCCGTCATATGTGCCAACATTTTATAGCATACGTCACCCTTCCCAGGTGTGGTCTGGCGTGCATTATTAATTGCTCTTTTTAATTCACATAAAGTCAGAGGTAGGTCTATAGGGTCTCCAGTTATCTCCTGTTTTCCCAATACATTTGGATTATCTGTCATTATTATGTTTC
>NC_056519.1:32426020-32427112 GCF_014905685.2 Nematolebias whitei
GGTTTTAGGATAGGCACTATGGTTGCTCGTTTCCACATTGATGGGTGATGACCTTTTTCCCAAATCATGTTGTCCATTTTTAATACAGTCTCCAATGTTTCATCTGTCATATGTGCCAACATTTTATAGCATACGTCACCCTTCCCAGGTGTGGTCTGGCGTGCATTATTAATTGCTCTTTTTAATTCACATAAAGTCAGAGGTAGGTCTATAGGGTCTCCAGTTATCTCCTGTTTTCCCAATACATTTGGATTATCTGTCATTATTATGTTTCTGTAATTTCTTGCCTCATCTGATAGATTTTCCAAGCTGTGTATTTTCTTAAATGTTTGTACTAGAAGTTCTGCTTTCTCTTGATTGCTGACAGCTATCTTGTCCCCGCTAAGCACTGGTAACTCATAATTTCTTCTTATCCCACTCATTCTCTTAATCATGTTCCATACATCTGACAGTTGCAACTCCCTGCCAATACTATTACAATATTGCCTCCAAAATGTGAGTTTTTGGGTTCTTATTGTTTTCCCAACTACTGCTTGTGCCCTTTTATATTGAATTAAAGCTTCATATGTGTGTAACTTTGAGTTTCCTAAATATTCTATTTCTTGCTTTAATGGTTTCACTACAGTCATTTTTCCACCATGGTACTCTTGCCACCTTTTTTCCTGTTGTTTTAGGTATTGTTTCTTTTGCAGTCTGGCTTATTTCATTGATTAACCTTTCATTTAATTTGTCTACATCCATCATATCATTTTTGATATCCCCAAACCTTATTGCACTTGTTTTTTGACAATTGTTCCAGTTAGCTTTTTCCCACTTCCATCAAGGATTTCTCTTAATTTTGCCGTTTTTGCTTGTTTACAGGCCTGCTGTCACACCATGCTGTCTCACCATGCTGCACACCTGGAATCACTTCCTCCTCATCAGTGGACTGCATAAAAGCTTCAGTGATCCAGCACCACACCCATTTCTCCTTGGGCATTTCAAATTGGTTCTGAGCAGTGCAGTGTGGTTGACTCTGAACTTTGTACAAAACATTTTAGCAACTCTGAGTTGATTTATGTGAATATGGAAATTGTGAGGAAGGGGCTGAAC
>NC_056519.1:32427212-32428921 GCF_014905685.2 Nematolebias whitei
TCCTCCACCCACACCAGATTCCCCATCTCTTCTAATTACAGAATAACATTTTAAAACAAAAATGTAAATGTGGTTTCATCCATGTTTCTTGTATACATTTTATACTAGGTTTCTCTTTTATGTCATCAATAAATTTCTTGAATTCTTGTCCATTTGAGATTAAGCTTCTTGCATTCCACTGATGTAATTTTAGGATTATTGTGAATGTTCAGATAAGGTCTGAGAGGATTTAGGTTGATTAAGTGTGTTTTTGATTGTTTCCCATTGCAGCCCATCTGTTTTTAAACTTTTCAGCAGATCTAACTATTATCTTTATCCTTTCATTTTGGCTGTTGGTTTGAGCAGAACAGTTAATTTCTGCCATAAACGGTACAAAATCATTTTTGTTAATGATCATGGTTTCTTTCTTTACCAGATTACATCATTCACATTTCCTGGGTTCATTGGTTGTGGTTGTATTTTGTTCTGTAACTTTTAAGGTGTCTGGAACCTTCTTAATGGCCTCAGCATAACGGATTCCTTGTGTAACTTTAACTCTCTGGATCTATGCTGCCTTTTTACTGACTTTACATCCTCTATTTGCTGAGTTGTGTTTGCCATCACAGTTACAATATTTCCGTTCAGCCCCTTCCTCACAATTTCCATATTCACATAAATCAACTCAGAGTTGCTAAAATGTTTTGTACAAAGTTCAGAGTCAACCACACTGCACTGCTCAGAACCAATTTGAAATGCCCAAGGAGAAATGGGTGTGGTGCTGGATCACTGAAGCTTTTATGCAGTCCACTGATGAGGAGGAAGTGATTCCAGGTGTGCAGCATGGTGAGACAGCATGGTGTGACAGCAGGCCTGTAAACAAGCAAAAAAGGCAAAATTAAGAGAAATCCTTGATGGAAGTGGGAAAAAGCTAACTGGAACAATTGTCAAAAAACAAGTGCAATAAGGTTTGGGGATATCAAAAATGATATGATGGATGTAGACAAATTAAATGAAAGGTTAATCAATGAAATAAGCCAGACTGCAAAAGAAACAATACCTAAAACAACAGGAAAAAAGGTGGCAAGAGTACCATGGTGGAAAAATGACTGTAGTGAAACCATTAAAGCAAGAAATAGAATATTTAGGAAACTCAAAGTTACACACACATGAAGCTTTAATTCAATATAAAAGGGCACAAGCAGTAGTTGGGAAAACAATAAGAACCCAAAAACTCACATTTTGGAGGCAATATTGTAATAGTATTGGCAGGGAGTTGCAACTGTCAGATGTATGGAACATGATTAAGAGAATGAGTGGGATAAGAAGAAATTATGAGTTACCAGTGCTTAGCGGGGACAAGATAGCTGTCAGCAATCAAGAGAAAGCAGAACTTCTAGTACAAACATTTAAGAAAATACACAGCTTGGAAAATCTATCAGATGAGGCAAGAAATTACAGAAACATAATAATGACAGATAATCCAAATGTATTGGGAAAACAGGAGATAACTGGAGACCCTATAGACCTACCTTGACTTTATGTGAATTAAAAAGAGCAATTAATAATGCACGCCAGACCACACGTGGGAAGGGTGACGTATGCTATAAAATGTTGGCACATATGACGGATGAAACATTGGAGACTGTATTAAAAATGTACAACATGATTTGGGAAAAAGGTCAACACCCATCAATGTGGAAACGAGCAACCATAGTGCCTATCCTAAAACC
>NC_056519.1:32429021-32433399 GCF_014905685.2 Nematolebias whitei
TATTGGGAAAACAGGAGGAGATAACTGGAGACCCTATAGACCTACCTTGACTTTTATGTGAATTAAAAAGGGCAATTAATAATGCACGCCAGACCACACCTGGGAAGGGTGATGTATGCTATAAAATGTTGGCACATATGACAGATGAAACATTGGAGACTGTATTAAAAATGTACAACATGATTTGGGAAAAAGGTAAACTTCCATCAATGTGGAAACGAGCAACCATAGTGCCTATCCTAAAACCAGGGAAAGACCCTTCAGATCCATCTAGTTATAGGCCAATAGCACTGACTTCCCATCTATGTAAAATTATGGAATGTATGGTTACAGAGACTAACATATATCTTAGAAAGTAGAGAACTGTTGTCACCTTATAAAAATGGGTTCCGAAGGGGTCGTAGTACAATGGACTCTGTTCTATGTTTGTCTGTGCTTTCCTGATGTCTTATTCCAAAGTGGTAGTGGTCGCTGTACTTTTTGACATAGAAAAAGCATATGACATGCTATGGAAAGAAGGATTACTTTATAAAGTTAAATTCAAGGGGAATTAAGGGTAGAGCATATAATTGGGTGAAAGACTTTTTTTTGTTAGGAAGGAAAATTCAAGTAAGAGTTGGAACTGAGTATTCAGAGCTACGCATAGTAGATAACAGAACACCACAGGGTAGTGTTTGTGGTCCACTGTTGTTTAACATAATGATAAATGACATTTTTTTCTCAGGTTGAAAGTAGCATTGGTAAATCTTTATATGCAGATGACAGGGCTCTATGGATGAAAGGTTGAAATATAGATTATGTTAAAAAGAAAATGTAGTCAGTAGTGGATGAGATGGAAAATGGTCCAATAAATGGGGATTTAAATAATCAATCACAAAATCACAGGTTCTTTGTTTCTCAAAAAGACATAAAATATCACCCATTGCCCAGAAACTTTGTGGCCAAACACTGGAAGAAGCAAAAGCTGTCAGATTTTTAGGAATGTGGTTAGATGAGAAACTCACTTGGAACAGCCATATAGACAAGGTCACAGACAAATGTGTAGATGAACAGATGCTGGGATATATTCATCATTTAACACGGATTCCTCATTTTTCTGGACTGAATAAAACGTGCATTGAATTTAAGGAAATGCAAACGTGAGACGTCATTTATGTTTGACCCATCAAAATGAATGCGGTCATTTATTTACAGAATCAAATTTAACATCAAACATGTACATTAATTTGGCAAATTATGAAAATAACAACATAAGCAATCAATCAGAAAAACCATACGGCCATGATTTTTCCGTTGCTGCACCACAGACATTTATAAACTGTACAATTATGATCTTTTACCCACATGAATGTGGGTGAGCATTTTACACAGACATTTCTAAAATATCTGGAAGAGTTTCTACTTGATAGAAAAGTTTAGAGATGAAAGAAGTTAAGAGGGAGTAAAGATGGTATGGGAGGGGGAAGTGTTCACCAGAATTGACACTCTCCGTCAGAACCCAGCTCTCCTTGGTACGCTTGATAGGAAACTTGACCCATTACCTTTCTGATGATAATCAGCCGATATGGTGTTCCGTTAACGCTACCTGTCCAGCGTCTCCTTAGGATGCTGTGATATCGTCAGAAGTAGTGGCGAGTGAACGTTATAATCCCATGGAACTCGGAAGAGCTTGTTGTCATGTCAGGATCATCCACAGAGCTTCAACAGAACTCGAGCAGAACCAGCAAAACACTCTCCATCAGAGCTCCATCAGCACTCCATCAGAACCGCATCAGAACTCCACCAGACTTAGCAGAACTAGTCAGAACAGGAAGTACTGACATTTTAAAGACTCTTTCCCGGTTCACTTTTGGGATTTGTTCATTGGTCAGAAACGACCAGACGGGGTGTGTTTTGTGACGTAAGAGGTTAGAGACAGCGAGAATTGTTATGAAACAGATCAGAAATGTTCTCACAGACAGAGAGAGTTTGTTTTGGCGCGTTTCAGACACAGGTGCTAAAACTTCTCTATTTACGTCTGAGAGGATTCTAAAAAACATGACAGTTCGTTCAACAACTTGTTTTTCGTTTGACTCCAACCTTGGAAACGCACACTTGCTCACTCAAAGGCAGAAATCAGAAAAGGCATAATTACTCTGTTACAGCTTTGACATGAGAATAAAAATCATTACTCAGTTAATAAAATTGATTAGTGCACTGCAACATCTAAAATGGTTTGAACTAAGACACTTTGATTATCAATATTTGTAAAATAGTAATGATAATAAAAAGAGTGTTCTTTTCACTTGAATCTTCAAGAAAGAAAGTCTCAGGATGGGTGAACCTGTATTTCTGAGTTCAAATGAATGAAATGACAGTTCCTGTCCCACAAGGTTCTAAAGGTCAAGATTTTTGACCTTAGACTTAGTTTTTGACATGGGCCTAGTCCACTACAGTCCCCCCTTTGGAAATCATCACCTGTCCATGGGGATGAATTCCAACTATGGACTTACGCCGTCAATTGTCCTTGAAGCTTGATGTAATCCAGCAAGGAAAACAAAAGTCAAGGTAATTCCACAATGTTCTTGGTACTCCCATTGTGTTGATTATAATTCCATATCGTCTCGATAATTCCATTGTAGCAATACTTTAACCCCTTGGAAACAGAGTCTGTAATCCACTGGACAAGTCATATAATCCACAATGGTAAATCCACAACGATTGGAAGTGTTGATTAATCAGCATACAGAGGGGTACCCTTGGGTTGAACTGAAGAAGCGGCCACTGGATGAAGAGTGGAGACCAACATCAGGATTGCAGGTCGCCTCCAGCGAAGGTTGTCTCCAGCGACGTCCAGCCTGTGTCGTTCTGGTTCAAATGTGTCATGCAATTATGTGGTTTAAGGTGGGCTTATGAAAGTGATTTTACATAAGGCCTTAAACTATATGCACCTGGTGTGTAAGCTATTATGGTTGGGAACAGCTACGACTACCAGTTAAGGGGTGGAGCATGCTGAAGAGGGTAACTACAGGGGTTTAAGCCTATAGAAAAGGGTTCCAAACTATTTTTCCATTTCTAACTTGGCTTAAGTTAGCTTTACATGGCAAAATATAGTTTGGTTCAAATGTCTGTTGTCTGTTAGACGAACGACTTGAGATTGGGTGTTTGGTTTCCCCATAAATGTTTTGGAAGTCTATGGCGAGACTTATCAAAAAGAATTAGCTATCCCCCCCGAATAGAATTGTTCGAGTAGGTTCGGCTTAAGCGATGTGAGATCAATGTAGATTATGGTACTTAAGGTAACAATAATATACATTGACTCCGCAAGGATTGCAATTTAGCGAATGAACTGCATGTTGGCATGGTCAAAGGCTTCTTAGTCTCTAACTTACTACACACAAGATTCATTCTTACCTCAGAAACAACCAAAATCAACTAAACAACGTTTCAACACCGACAAGAGTAGTGACTAAGCATCTAGAAACATCGTTTCACTGCTTCTCCTCACCCTGGTTGTCAGTTTCAGTCGCGCTGTCCCGTGTGAGTGGCTTCTTTGCGGACCCGCTTACGCGAGGCATAATCATATCGAGGTGCGCTGCATGGCGATCCACGTCGACTCGGAGTGACGTTTGGCCCCGGAACAGGGATGCGAGTATCCCACACAATACGAGGGTTATCGTCATTAGCAGGGCTATGATTAATGTGTCCGCGCTCGACCACGCATAGGTAATTGGTTGGATCGGGTTCTGAGTTGTGGACCTGAGGGACTTGAGAACTCGGTTTATTGGTTCCACGTCGACGACTTGGGTGCCTTCAAAACGGATCCTTCCCAGAGTCTCTGGATCCATGTCTATAGACATATTTCCCAGGTACTCTGAGTCATCCAGAGTCGCGTCCCATCGTTCCGGATCGAGGTGATAGAGCGTCAAATCACCAATGTGTATGGTTGTTCCCTGGGGAACACTGATCCACATCGTTTTGTCCGGTAACGTCAAAGGTCTATTTGCCCCGGGTTGGTCGTAGGCTATGATCGCCTTTCTTTTGAGGAGCGTTCACTAGCCAACGAGAGCCAATTATTTCCGCTTTTGCATCTTTAGCCAGGTGTCGAGGCGTTACGGTCGTTGAGCACTTAGAATTTTCCGGAATAGGTGTTAATCCGCATATGCCCGCGGTTTTATTCCACATAAACGGTTTGCTCGGGCACAGATAGTGTATCTCCCGAGTGAGAACACACATCTGCAGGTTTGGAGCTAGGTAAACTGAGGGGTTGTCGTCGTGGTACGCAACCATCCTTGGTGTGTCAATTTGAACATGGTTTTCGCCGTGCCAATTGCCAACATTTACGACGTCCCTGAGTCTATATATGCCGTTTGAGGGAATTATCGGTAGGTTGATAATG
>NC_056519.1:32433499-32438205 GCF_014905685.2 Nematolebias whitei
TTTCCCAACTACTGCTTGTGCCCTTTTATATTGAATTAAAGCTTCATATGTCTGTAACTTTGAGTTTCCTAAATATTCTATTTCTTGCTTTACTGGTTTCACTACAGTCATTTTTCCACCATGGTACTCTTGCCACCTTTATTTCCTGTTGTTTTAGGTATTGTTTCTTTTGTAGTCTGGCTTATTTCATTGATTAACCTTTCATTTAATTTGTCTACATCCATCATATCATTTTTGATGTCCCCAAACCTTATTGCACTTGTTTTTTGACAATTGTTCCAGTTAGCTTTTTCCCACTTCCATCAAGGATTTCTCTTAATTTTGTCAGATGTTTTTAACACCCTGTCCAGATTCCTCAGAGTGGCAGTAACACCTAGTCCTCTCCTGGCTCTTTATGGCATCAGTGATGGAGAGTTGCCTCTATCAGCCTCCAAAAGACAGGTGTTGTCTTTTTGTTCCTTGTTAGCAAAGCATGCAATTCTAATCAGATGGAAGGGTGTTGCTCCTCCAACTCATAAACAGTGGTTATATGACCTTATGTCATGTTTGAAATTAGAAAAAATAAGGTGTTCTGTTCAGCACTCTACTGGGAAATTAAAAAAATATGGGACCCCTTTCTTGATACATTCCAAAATATACTTTAATATTTCAGGTGAACCTCTTTTTTTATTAAAATGTGCTCTCCCTTTTTGTCAGGTTTAAGGAAGTAATGTGCAGACATAGGGCAGTGACATGGATAGGAGTGAATGGGATTATTTTAAAGGGATTATTTTGATGCATTTTGTTTTTGTTTGAGTATGTTGTTTAAACAGAACATCAGTATGAGTCCTTTGTACCCACAGATTCCAATGTGTATGTATAATGAAAAAAACTTTAATTAAAAAACAGTGATTTAAAAAAGAGCAAATGTTGGATGCTGGTTTACAACCTAAAACAAATGTTCTTGATTTTGTGACACAATGTTGAGAGCAACTACATCATGCCTGCTCTATAGCAACGACCTCCCTGTCATCGTCACAGAAAAATATGAAAAGGTTTTATGACAGGAAGACTGTACTGTGCTTTTTCCAACCCAGTGACAAAGTGCTTGTGTTCATGCCTGCCCTTGGTCCAGCTCTGTCAGCAAAATTTGAAGGCCCATACATCGTGAAAAGCAAAGTAAATGACACAGATTACATCATTCATACACATGACAGGAGGTGCCAGACACACCTGTCATATAAATATGTTGAAAAAGTTTCATTCCAAGGAAGATGCTAAACCAGAAGAAATATCTCCTGAACCCACTACTGATGTTTCTCTTTTGACTGTACCAACAAAACTGGGTGATGTTCTGAAACTGTATGATGTTCATTGTGGAAGATTATCAAACTCTGTGATTCTTGATGACTTGGAGGCTTACTGTTCTTATCTTCCAGGTGCTTTGAGACAAGATGTGAAAAATCTGATCCAGTCTTATCCCACTCTATTTGGTGACATACCTTCCAGGACAACAGCAGCGGAGCATGATATTGATGTTGGTATGGCTACTCTTATCAAACAACATGCATATTGTTATCCTCCAATATAAAGAGAAATGATGAAGAAAGAGGTAGAATACCTCCTTGCAAATGATTTAGAAAGAGAATAAAAGTTCTTGGAGTTCCCCTTGTCTCCTAACTCCAAAGTCTAATGGTTCTCCTCAATTTTGTACTGATTTCCGGAAGGTGAATGCAGTCACAGTACCAGACTCATTCCCACTACCCTTTATGGAAGACTGTATTGACAACATTGGACAAGCTGAATATATAAAAAAATTGGACCTATTGAAAGGCTACTGGCAGGTTCCTCTGACATCCAGAGCCTCTGAGATTTCAGCTTTTGTTACCCCAGATCATTTTTGCAGTATACTGGGATGGCATTTGCAATGTGCAACACACTGGCCACCTTTCAGCAGCTAATGAGCTCTGTGTTAGGAGACATACCAAACTGTAATGTCTACTTGGATGATGTTGTAGTGTATTCAACATGTTGGGTTGACCACATTTTTACACTAAATACTGTATTAACTCAATTAGCCCTGGCCTCCTTGACCTTGAATTTGGCAAAGTGTGAGTTTGGAAAGGCTGTTATGACATACTTGGGTAAGCAAGTTGGGCATGGTCAAGTGTTTCCTGTTACTGCAAAGGTGGAAGCAGTTCTGAGCTCCACTAACCCATTTGTATAGTCCAAAGATGCCTTTCCTATGGACCTCCAAACATCAACATGCCTTTGAATGTGCAAAATCACTTCTTTGCAGTGCTCCTGTACTGGCAGCCCCAAACTTCAATAGACCCTTCAACCTAGAGGTAGATGCAAGTGCTACTGGTGCTGGAGCAGTGCTCTTACAAGGTGGACATGACATCAGTCACCTGGTGTCCTACTTTTCAGTTAAGTTTAAACAACATCAACTTAACTATTCCACAATAGAGAAAGAGGCCTTGGCAATGCTCCTTGCATTAGAACATTTTGAAGTGTATGTTGGTTCGAGTGCAGAGCCTATTGTTGTTTATACAGATCACAATCCTTTGGTATTCCTAAACCATATGTACAACCACAACCAGAGTTTAATGGACTGGGCCCTGCTGGCTCAACAATACAATCTTGACATTAAATACAAAAAGGGGTAGATAATGTTGTGGCTGATGCACTGTCTAGAATGTAATTTGATACATTATTTTGTGAAATACTGGAGATTGTTTTGGTGGCAGCATTATTCTAATGGTGGAGGGTGTTACATCCACTGATTTCTAAGGGGTTCTCTTTCTAGAGGACAACTGCCTTTTTTGCTTGTTTACAGGCCTGCAGTCACACCATGCTGTCTCACCATGCTGCACACCTGGAATCACTTCCTCCTCATCAGTGGACTGCATAAAAGCTTCAGTGATCCAGCACCACACCCATTTCTCCTTGGGCATTTCAAATTGGTTCTGAGCAGTGCAGTGTGGTTGACTCTGAACTCTGTACAAAACATTTTAGCAACTCTGAGTTGATTTATGTGAATATGGAAATTGTGAGGAAGGGGCTGAACTGAAATATTGTAACTGTGATGGCAAACACAACTCAGCAAATAGAGGATGTAAAGTCAGTAAAAAGGCAGCATAGATCCAGAGGGTTAAAGTTACACAAGGAATCCGTTATGCTGAGGCCATTAAGAAGGTTCCAGACACCTTAAAAGTTACAGAACAAAATACAACCACAACCAATGAACCCAGGAAATGTGAATGATGTAATCTGGTAAAGAAAGAAACCATGATCATTAACAAAAATGATTTTGTACCGTTTATGGCAGAAATTATTAACTGTTCTGCTCAAACCAACAGCCAAAATGAAAGGATAAAGATAATAGTTAGATCTGCTGAAAAGTTTAAAAACAGATGGGCTGCAATGGGAAACAATCAAAAACACACTTAATCAACCTAAATCCTCTCAGACCTTATCTGAACATTCACAATAATCCTAAAATTATATCAGTGGAATGCAAGAAGCTTAATCTCAAATGGACAAGAATTCAAGAAATTTATTGATGACATAAAAGAGAAACCTAGTATAATATGTATACAAGAAACATGGATGAAACCACATTTACATTTTTGTTTTAAAATGTTGTTCTGTAATTAGAAGAGATGGGGAATCTGGTGTGGGTGGAGGAGTTGCAACATTCATATAAAATTGAATAAATTATAATATTACAAATATAAGCACACTATGAATCAATAAATGTTAAGATATGGACTAATAAAAGGAGTATAGACATTATCAACTTTTATAATCCGTGTGAAAAATTAAACCAAAGTATATTGGATGATGTCGGGGGATCTCTTAAAGGTAACGCAATATGGTGTGGGGATTTTAATTCACATAATACTTTATGGGGAAGCAATAAAACTGACACAAATGGTGAAGTAGTTGAGGAATATATAGACTGGAATGGTTTGGTGTGTATTAATAATGGGGAAGGAACACGATATAATATTGAAAAAAAAAAAAGAAGCAATACTAGATTTGACATATCTTTCCAACAATTTTAGCAAGTATTAGCTCATGGAAAGTATTAAAACATTCTACCATAGGCAGTGACCACTACCCTATAATGACCAGGATTGGTGTAAAGCTGAGCTTTGAGAAAATTTAAGAGAAATTCTAGATGGAAGTGGGGGAAAAAGCTAACTGGAACAATTGTCAAAAAACAAGTGCAATAAGGTTTGGGGATATCAAAAATGATATGATGGATGTAGACAAATTAATGAAAGGTTAATCAATGAAATAATCCAGACTGCAAAAGAAACAATACCTAAAACAACAGGAAAAAAAGGTGGTAAGAGTACCATGGTGGAAAAATGACTAGTGAAGCCATTAAAGCAAGAAATAGAATATTTAGGAAACTCAAAGTTACACACATATGAAGCTTTAATTCAATATAAAAGGGCACAAGCAGTAGTTGGGGAAAATTATAAGAACTCAAACTCACATTTTGGAGGCAATATTGTAATGGTATTGGCAGGGAGGTGCAACTGTCAGATTTATGGAACATGATTAAGAGAATGAGTGGGATAAGAAGAAATTATGAGTTACCAGTGCTTAGCGGGGACAAGATAGCTGTCGGCAATCAAGAGAAAGCAGAACTTCTAGTACAAACATTTTAAGAAAATACACAGCTTGGAAAATCTATCAGATGAGGCAAGAAA
>NC_056519.1:32438305-32440165 GCF_014905685.2 Nematolebias whitei
GATGGACGATTTCTTTTCACAAAGATGGCCTCCTTTACTCCTCTCTCAAACCATCGTTCCTCTCTGTCCAGGATGTGAACATCTTCATCCTTGAAAGAGTGACCGCTGGCCTTGAGGAGTGTAGACTGCAGAATCCTGGCCTGATTATGTTGATCTTCTGTGCTGGGCCATCCTTTTGGCCAGTGGCTGTTTAGTTTCCCTGATGTAAGACTGACTACAGCCCTCCTGACACTGAACAGCATACACAATATTACTCTGTTTGTGCCAGGGGACTGGATCTTGGGATGAACCAGTCTTTGCCATAATGTATTTTGGGGTTTAAAAGCCACTGGGACGTTATGTTTAGAAAATAAACGTCTCAGTTTCTCTGATACTCCCTCAACATGCGGAATGACCACTGGTCTCGGTCTGGGTTCCTCCTTTTCACCTGATGGCTGACTGGAGTCCTGTTTGGGTTTCTCTGAGCAGCAGGACCACGCTTTCCACAGAACAACTATGTCAACTCTTTAAACTGTGCCTGCAGTCAACCTACTTCACATATGGGGAGCAATATTATAGGCAGAAACATGGGTGTGCTATGGGGTCTCCAGTTTCTCCTATTGTTGCCAACCTGTACACGGAGGAGGTAGAAAAGAGAACCTTGACATCCTTTTCAGGGACACCACCAAGTCATTGGTTCAGGTATGTTGACGGCACCTGGGTTAAAATTAAATCTCAGGAAGTCCAAAATTTCACTGACCACATCAACTCTGTGGATAAATACATCAAGTTCACACGAGAAGACGTAAAAAATGGCAAGTTGGCTTTCTTGGACTGTGAGGTCTCAGTCTCTGATAGCGGACGTTTGCAAACCGAGGTGTACCGCAAACCCACCCACACAGACCAGTATTTGCAGTTTGACTCCCATCACCCTTTGGAGCACAAGTTAGGAGTCATCAGGACTCTGTATCACATAGCAGACAGCGTCCCCACTAGCTCAGGAGCCAGGCAGAAGGAGAAATCCCACACAAGACAGGCTCTAGAGCAATGTGGATATCCTAACTGGGCCTTCCTGAAAGCAGAGAAGAAACCCAAACAGGACTCCAGTCAGCCGTCGGGTGAAAAGGAGGAACCCAGACCCAGACCAGTGGTCATTCCGTATGTTGAGGGAGTTTCAGAGAAACTGAGACGTTTCTTTTCTAAACATAACGTCCCAGTGGCTTTTAAACCCCAAAATACATTACGGCAAAGACTGATTCATCCCAAAGATCCAGTCCCCCGGCACAAACAGAGCAATGTTGTGTATGCTGTTCAGTGTCAGGAGGGCTGTGATCAGTCTTACATCGGGGAAACAAAACAGCCATTGGCCAAAAGGATGGCCCAGCACAGAAGATCAACATCATCAGGCCAGGACTCTGCAGTCTACACTCATCTCCAGGCCAGCGGTCACCCTTTCATGGATGAACATGTTCACATCCTGGACAGAGAGGAACGATGGTTTGAGAGAGAAGTAAAGGAGGCCATCTTTGTGAAAAGAAATCGTCCATCATTAAACAGGGGTGGAGGCCTCCGGGTTCAACTGTCCCCCTCTTACAATGCTGTGATTGCTAGTATCACTCAGCCCTCTGTGAACAGTAAACAGCCATCAGTGTGCTAATGATCCATTGTTAGGCTGATGGTCCTTCTTGAGCATGTGATCAGCTGGTTTTGGTTGTCAGCAGCAAAACTGGTTGATCCACTCTGAGACGGTGCTATTTAAGAGACTGAGCTGAATACAGCTCCTCAGACTGAGGAAGTCTCTCGGATGAGAGACGAAACGTTTCTACATTTTTTTGTTGATTTGCTTTGTTTTGTTTTTTTGAATGTCCAGAGGACCAGATT
>NC_056519.1:32440265-32445624 GCF_014905685.2 Nematolebias whitei
GTTAAACAGGGGTGGAGGCCTACGTGTTCAATTGCCCCCCTCTTACAGTGCTGTGATTGCTAGTATCACTCAGCCCTCTGTGAACAGTAAACAGCCATCAGTGTGCTAATGATCCATTGTTAGGCTGATGGTCCTTCTTGAGCATGTGATCAACTGGTTTTGGTTGTCAGCAGCAAAACTGGTTGATCCACTCTGAGACGGTGCTATTTAAGAGACTGAGCTGAATACAGCTCCTCAGACTGAGGAAGTCTCTCGGATGAGAGACGAAACGTTTCTACATTTTTTTGTTGATTTGCTTTGTTTTGTTTTTTTGAATGTCCAGAGGACCAGATTTAACTTTTTTAGATTTTTCTACCTGGATTATCGAGCATGCATCAGGAGTTTTTGTGAACAGTCATTCCTCTGGGATCTGTCTCACTTTGACTGGCATCGTATTCTGTTAACTGATGACATGAACTCCGCTTGGAACTATTTTCATAATAATTTCATTTATTTTGTGAACAAACATGCTCCTTTACATCAGTTCAGAATAAAGGGACGAGACAGCCCCTGGTTTACTCCAGAGCTAGCTGATCTCCTGCACAGGAGAGATCATCTTTGGGCCACAGCGAGAAAATCTGACTCAGACACTGATTGGTTGAGTTTTTGACAGATGAGGAATAAATGCACAACTGCTGTCAAAGCAGCAAAACGCAACTATTTCTCATCTCAGACCTCCAAAAATCTAAATGACCCTAACAGATTCTGGAAAAACTATCAAATCTCTTTCTCAGGCACCCTCCCCAATCATCTGACCTCCCATCACAACTTATCGTTAACTCTGTTCCTGTGTCAAATAAGCATGAGATCCTTAACTGTCTCAACAAACATTTTGTTGCTTCTGGTTCTTTGACACAGAAACAGAAACAGAAAATCAGCCATTTCCCCTAATAACCAAACTTCTACAAATCAAATCCCTACTACAAGTCAATCCTCAGTTAATCACAGCTTCTCTTTTTCTCCATTCTCAGTCAGTGAGGTTAATAAACTGTTAAAAGATCTTGACCCTAAAAAATCTGCAGGTCCAGATGAAATTCCACCTTATTTCTTAAGGCTGGCTGCTCATATCATCACAGTCCCTGTGACCCACATCTCCAATCTCTCCTTAAGACAAAACTCCATCCCAGACACTTGGAAAACAGCCTTTGTTCTTCCTTTGCTGAAGGGAGGTGACCCCACCTCACTGAACAACTACCGACCAATCTCTAACCTCTGCATTTTAGCCAAGGTTCTAGAAAAACTGAAACTCTCAAATCAAAAATTACCTGGACTCATTTAACATTTTACCTCCACATCAATCTGGTTTCAGAAAACAACACAGCACAACCACTGCTTCACTGAAGGTTCTTAATGATGTTGTTGAAGCACTGGATGCTAAGGATTATTGTGCTGCACTTTTCTTAGACCTGTCTAAAGCTTTTGACACTGTGGATCATAACATCTTGTGTCATAAACTCTCATAAATTGGTTTCTCAGATCACACCATTGGTTGGTTCTCTAACTATCTTTCAGACCGGAGACAATGTGTTCAACATAATGGTACTTCCTCCAGTTATTTAACAGTCAACAATGGCGTACCACAAGGCTCAGTCTTAGGACCCACCCTCTTTACAATCTACATACATAATGTAGGTTAAAAATATCCCTAATGCATCCATACATTTCTATGCTGATGACACAGTTGTTTATTGTCGAGCTAAAACTGTTGCTAAGGCTTTCCAGCTTTTGAAATCTGCATTCATCATCATCCAGACTGATTTGTTTCACCTCAAACTTGTCCTAAATGCCGACAAAACCAAAGGGATGCTTTTTCAAATAGGAAGTTGGTCCCAGCAGTTGTTCCTCCGATTTTGTCCTCAAATGGTGTCCCCATTGAGTTTGTTGATTCCTATAAATATTTGGGTATCTTGGTCAACTCACATCTCTCTTTTAAGCTCCATATGGAAAACTTGATAAAGAAACTGAAAGTTAAACTGGGTTCCTTTTTCAGAAACAGATCCTGTCTAACTATGAATGCTAGAAAACGCCTTGTATCTGTGACTTTCCTTCCCTCAGTTGATTATGGTGATATTATTTACATGAACGCTCCTATAAGAACCTTGCAGATGTTGGATGCTGTCTATCATGGTGCACTAAGAATCATAACTGTCTGATTATCATACCCACCACTGCACCCTGTACTCACTGGTTAACTGGACATCATTAACTTCACGCAGACTCTCTCACTGGTATAATTTCATCTTTAAATCACTTCTTTGTCTGTTGCCTTCATACATCTCCTCCTACATGTCTCTGCGTGAGTGCTATGGAGTGCACTCTCAGGACATTACCTGCAGTGTTCCCTCAATGAGGACTGAACTAGGCAAAAGGGCCTTCTCCTATTCCGCTCCTGTTTCCTGGAATATCTTACAAAAAGATTTGAAGCTCTCGACCTTGACCTCTCTAAGTGTCTTTAAGAATCTGTTGGACACCTGGCAGGGTGCAATGCTGGCATGTTCCTGTTTTTAGTTTTCTACATTTGTCTTGGAATCTAGCTGTTTTTTTTGTTTGTTTTGTTACCTTTTAGCCATCCTTGTAAAAAAAAAAAAAAAAAAAAAAAAAAAAACGTATGCTTTTTCATAACCGTTTATTGTTGTTGCTGTTGTCCATTGTTATCTTTCTTTGTTGAAGTCAGGTCTCTCTTGAGTCCTCGAGGCTCAATGGGATTTACCTGTATAAATAAAGGTTGATTGAAGATGCAGGTGGCCCTCTTCCTGCATCTGGAGGTGTAGATGTCTGTGATGCTGGGAGGCTGATTCCGGCAGACTTCTGTGCAACCTTCACCACTCTCTGCAAAGCTTTTCTTTCTGCAGCTGTGCAGCCTCCATGCCACATGTTGATGCTGGAGCACAGGATGCTCTCCACTGCATACCTGTAGAAGGAGGTGAGGACTGAGCTTCCCAGACCAGCTCGCCTCAGCTGTCTGAGGAAGTAGAGTCTCTGATGAGCTTTCTTGATCAGGCTGGTGGTGTTGTTGTTCCAGCTGAGGTTTTCATCCATGTGTACACCCAAGTACTTGTAGCTGGAGACCACTTCCACCGCAGATCCTCTTATGTTCAGGGGGGGTGTAGATGTTTTTGTTCCTTCTGAAGTCCACAATCATCTCCTTTGTCTTCTTCACATTGATGTGAAGGTTATTCTCTTTGCACCAGCTCTGCAGATGTTCCACCTCTTGCCTGTAGCTGGACTCATCATTGTTTGTGATGCATCCCACCACCGCTGTATCATCTGCAAACTTTACAATGTGACCGCCTGGATGGGTAGCTGCACAATCATACGTGAGCAGAGTAAACAGGAGGGGGCTATATATGCTTTACAACCATAAATCAAATACTGTTCTCATAAGTGCTAAATATATATGTTGTGTAATGATGCTCAACTTGCTCCCCATTCCTGTCCTACCAAACATCGAAGTATATTGATAATCTTTTTACATTTGTAGTGGACTAGGCCCATGTCAAAAACTAAGTCTAAGGTCAAAAATCTTGACCTTTAGAACCTTGTGGGACAGGAACTGTCATTTCATTCATTTGAACTCAGAAATACAGGTTCACCCATCCTGAGACTTTCTTTCTTGAAGATTCAAGTGAAAAGAACACTTTTTATTATCATTACTATTTTACAAATATTGATAATCAAAGTGTCTTAGTTCAAACCATTTTAGATGTTGCAGTGCACTAATCAATTTTATTAACTGAGTAATGATTTTTATTCTCATGTCAAAGCTGTAACAGAGTAATTATGCCTTTTCTGATTTCTGCCTTTGAGTGAGCAAGTGTGCGTTTCCAAGGTTGGAGTCAAACGAAAAACAAGTTGTTGAACGAACTGTCATGTTTTTTAGAATCCTCTCAGACGTAAATAGAGAAGTTTTAGCACCTGTGTCTGAAACGCGCCAAAACAAACTCTCTCTGTCTGTGAGAACATTTCTGATCTGTTTCATAACAATTCTCGTTGTCTCTAACCTTTTACGTCACAAAACACACCCCGTCTGGTCGTTTCTGACCAATGAACAAATCCCAAAAGTGAACCGGGAAAGAGTCTTTAAAATGTCAGTACTTCCTGTTCTGACTAGTTCTGCTAAGTCTGGTGGAGTTCTGATGCGGTTCTGATGGAGTGCTGATGGAGCTCTGATGGAGAGTGTTTTGCTGGTTCTGCTCGAGTTCTGTTGAAGCTCTGTGGATGATCCTGACATGACAACAAGCTCTTCCGAGTTCCATGGGATTATAACGTTCACTCGCCACTACTTCTGACGATATCACAGCATCCTAAGGAGACGCTGGACAGGTAGCGTTAACGGAACACCATATCGGCTGATTATCATCAGAAAGGTAATGGGTCAAGTTTCCTACCAAGCGTACCAAGGAGAGCTGGGTTCTGACGGAGAGTGTCAATTCTGGTGAACACTTCCCCCTCCCATACCATCTTTACTCCCTCTTAACTTCTTTCATCTCTAAACTTTTCTATCAAGTAGAAACTCTTCCAGATATTTTAGAAATGTCTGTGTAAAATGCTCACCCACATTCATGTGGGTAAAAGATCATAATTGTACAGTTTATAAATGTCTGTGGTGCAGCAACGGAAAAATCATGGCCGTATGGTTTTTCTGATTGATTGCTTATGTTGTTATTTTCATAATTTGCCAAATTAATGTACATGTTTGATGTTAAATTTGATTCTGTAAATAAATGACCGCATTCATTTTGATGGGTCAAACATAAATGACGTCTCACGTTTGCATTTCCTTAAATTCAATGCACGTTTTATTCAGTCCAGAAAAATGAGGAATCCGTGTTAAATGATGAATATATCCCAGCATCTGTTCATCTACAAACTGGTGGCCCGTCACGTGCTCATAAATGGACTGTAACCGTGTAAACATTGATTTTTCATGTTGGCATGTGTTGTAAAATAACAGTTTATCAGCTGTGCATGTTTACGCAGCGAGCTGGGGCTGCGCGCTTACAGCTTGGCTGTGCGTATTTACGCAGCGTGATGGAGCTGCGCACTTAGCTCTGCATGGTTACGCAAGGTTACGCTGGCAATGTTTTAAAGCTGAAAGTGTGAGTCATAAGTCTTAATGAAAGCTGAAATTGTACGTCTGTTATGTGTAACATAAGCTGGCTTTGAGCTGTGGAAACGCTTTGTTCTATTTAAACTGTGTTCCAGACGCTGTTCTGGTCCGGTTCGGTTCTGGACGGCTCGGTTCTGGAAAATTCGGACGAGTTGTTTAAATAGCTAAAAGACGTTTTGTCACGGAGCGCCGTCTCCGTGCGGCTCGGGG
>NC_056519.1:32445724-32448409 GCF_014905685.2 Nematolebias whitei
GCGTGCCTACGTAACTTCCTCTCAACCCTGCTCTGCTTTTCATTGGTTGAAAAAGACCGTGTGTAACGTTCTCATTGGATGAGGGACGTGTCAATCACGCCACCCGGAAATGAAATTCGTTTTCATAGGGAATAAAATCTGCTTTTTAACGCTGAAAAGTGCATTAAAACTGTGTTCTGAAACGCTGTTTAAATTCTTCGATGTCTAATCGCTAAAGCTTGGCCACGTTAGAGTTTATAATCCGTCATTAAATGATGTTTTGAACAACGCTAGCGATGCTAAATTTTAAGCTAACAAGCTATCGACCGGATGAATGATGCGTCACGTCACTTCCCCCAAGTCGGAAATGAGCTTTACCGTGCTTAAAATCACTAAGTAAAGCTGCCATATTGTCCCACAAAACTCATGTTTCATGATATAAGGTCTGATTGCAAAAATTTTGCCACGTTTGTGTAAAAAATCCGTTCAGAAGTCTTGGTTTTCACCGAGTCTAGCCGATGCTAATTTTTAGCTAACAAGCTAACGACCGGACGCCACAGGAAGTTATAGCACCCCTAGTGGACAACACAAACAGTGTCGGAGTTGAAATTGTTGAGGTTGTACTGACATCTTGTGGAGAAGACGTGGGATCACAGGTTTCACTTCGTTTTTAGGTAAAGAGTGAAATTAAACGTTTTATTTTTCTGTAAGGCAATTTTTGAGTTAACAAACTTCCTCAAAGCTGAATAAACACTGTTATCTTGCATTTTTAAAAGTTATGAAGGTATGTATGCAGAGAGCATTTACCAAACAAATTTTTATTCACTGATAAATCCTTGAGAAACAGGTACAAAATAAAAATTTAAAAACTTTTAAATAAGATACAGTTACAGATATTCACAAAGTTGGAAAAATTTACTCATTTGCTAGAAGATAACGCACGTTTAATTGATAAATCACTAAATAAGAGTAAACTTATCAGGAAAAAGAGATTTTTCTGATTTTCTTTTACCACCTAAACATTTACATCTCCTATTTAATTTCTAAATAGCAGATAATGGCGGACGAAGATGTAAACACTGACCCCTTACAATCCGGAGATGTTGTCCAGACAGCCTTACACATTTTAACAAATTCAATTATTGGCAAACAATTGGAGGAATTGCAAAACCTTGATGATGATCAAAGATATGAGGAGCTGCAGACGTTGTCGAAAGCAGCTAAAGTGAAGGAGGACACGAAGTCCAGCCGTGAGCGGTTGGCAAAAATGGCTCTGCTTCTGAAGGCGGAGCTGGACAGTCTGGTTGAACGAAATACCTTGCTGTTCAACGGATATCAGTCTGAAAAGGAGAGGTGTGACGAATTGTTGAATGCATCTGAGTTGCTGAAACAACAAATTCAAACTGATAAGGACCTCTCAAAGAGAGAGCTGTCAGAACAGGCTCAATCATATGAGGAGAAGATTGCGGATAAGGAACGAGCGTACCAAGACGCGTGTGCAGATAACGATATGTTACAAGCACAGGTGCAGGCCGGATTAAGGGAGCTGGACGATTGCAAGGCAGACAAGGAGATAATACTCCGAAATTGGCTGACTTTACAACGTGAAAATCAGACGACACATAAGCGCCTGACAGCTTGTGAGGAGATGCTTGCTACAGCTACAAACCTGATTTCTGACATGGAGCTAGCTGGCTTGAGACTCAGAGACGAACAGGGTCAGCTACAACCACCCCAGACAGGTGCTGTTGCACCTCCTCCCCTTAGCCCCGTTTCAACACCCCCAACCCGGGGGATAAGGACGGGTCTGCACCCGCTTGCACCTCTTCCTCCTAACGCCATGCAGCCACCCCCAACCCCATCTCGGGCGGCGGGGATGGACCTGCACCGATATCGACTCACTGAATCGGTATACACCATGCAGTCATCTCCATCCCCACCACGGGTGGTAGGGACAGACCTGCAACCACTTGCACCTCTTCCTCCACACACCATGCAGTCCCCTCCACCCCCATCTCGGAGGGTGGGGACAGGTCTGCACCAATATGCACCTCCTCCTACCAACCCTTATCAGCCACCCCCACCCCCACCATGGGCGGTAGGGGCAGGCCTTGACCAGTCTGCACCACCAGTCACACAAGTTAGACCGGTGATACAGTCTCCTTCAATGGATGATTTGCAGAAAATCTCAAAATATGTACAACGCTTTGTTCCCGGGCCTATGGGGTCAGCAGGAACAAAAGCGTATCTCAAAGATCTGGAGTTCAGATTGAGGTCTTATCCTAATGCTACGGTAGACGATAAGATAAGTCTGATGCGGCTCACTTCAGACAGAGAGGTGTTCACCTTCATCAAGCGTCTACCTGATGCAACGAAGAGGGATTACAACCTTCTGTGTGAAGCTTTGATCAGAGAGTACGACCCCTGCACGGGACCTGCTGGTTTCCCAGCTGCAGACAAGGTCACGCAGGGTAAAAATGAACATCCAAAAGTTTATTACAAAAGAATCTTCCAAGCTTATTTTGGTAACAGAAATGAGACCGGAATGGAAGAAGATGATGGTTTTAAGTTTGTTTTCAGCAAAAATCTCCACTCTGATTTTAAAAAATCAGTACAAATGATGGCAAATTTCAGAGAAAAATCCATCAGTGAGATTAAACAGTGTGCTGTGAATGTGTTTGAAGCATGTTCTCATGCTAAGACGCC
>NC_056519.1:32448509-32464092 GCF_014905685.2 Nematolebias whitei
TGTTCTGAAACATGGCAAATAAAGCACACAAAAACTGTATCTGTTACTCAGGGCTTATAAAGCATTCATAACACACATTTCTTAGTCAAGTCAAATGTATTTGTAAAGTACAATCCAAAAAACAGTGCAGTGTATTGCACAGTATGCACTTTTTTATTGCTGCCTGTCTGAGACAACCTTGTGCACGTTAAGGGAAAATGGTGGGACTCAAGTAGCAAAAGTTAAGCAGCAACATAAAATGCATAAAGTAACTCCTACAAGAACAACAAAGTCCATGCTCAATAATCCAGGTATACAATCCAACATTTTTCAGTCAGGTCATCTGGACAGTTTCTTTATTTTGTGCTGAAACATTTGGCCTTCGATCCGGAAGGCTTCAACAGTCAAGGAAACACACAACACAAAACTGATTTTTTTTCCTCCCCAACAGCTTACCCCAAAGTGGAAGTAACCAGTTTGGTTGGTGCTAGATGGTATAACTCTTACAAGCTCATTATATTGTCTCTATTTGCTCATAAACACTCTCGCTTAAAAGGGTGAATAAACTACTGTTTTACCAAGAAAAGAGAAACTGTCAAGTTTTCTGGGTGATTTGTGGCTAATAAAGCTGGTAATAGCTAAAGTCGACATTTTGCTCATAAAGACTAAAAACAAACTTGATGATTGAAAATATTTACCTTGGTTTGGCAGCAAAGGCTCTGAAGCAGTTGAGTGGTGAGCTAAACTGATCATGCAGAGTGCCTCACAGGGATTTAAACTGTGAGACTCAGCCAATCAGAGCACAGAGGGAGGAGACAACAAAGAGGAGGAAAAAAATCAAATTGTTAACTTCATCCAGGAATACACTAACTGCTTCAAATTTACAGGGTGTGTTAAGCATGTAGACATGAAGGTGCATGCCAAGTTTCATGCCTGTAGTGCAATGGTATCAGGATCATCCTTCTATGATGTTCCTTAACCCAAAGAAGAAGGTGCATGTGCACATGCGTGCACAAATTTGAAGTATGGATTCTCGAGACAAATCCGTTGGCATTGGCCTCGTCTTTCTACATTCTTCAGAAGTGGAGATCCGACCTTAACTAGCTCAAATTTTCATCTAATTACAGCAAAGGAGAATGGATTGAGGGGTGAAAATGCCCTGTGTGTTGGCTTTCAGGTGACTTAAAGGTCATCCCATGTTGTCCATCCCAGTGTCCCGTGCCAGCTTTGAGCTGAGCGCCTTTGAACTCGGACACTGTCCTACGGTTCTGTGCGCGCTTGTCTACCGCCCACCTCGTTCTAAGGACTTCATAAATGAATTCTCTGACTTTTTGGCTGATATCACACAGAGATACTCTCACTTTTTGTTTATTGGTGACTTTAATTTGCATGTGTGTTGTCAGGAGAAGCCCTTAATGAAGGACTTTCTGGATTTATTGGACTCTTTTGGCTTAGCTCAGCAGGTGAGCGGCCCCACCCAGGAACACGGTCACACGCCGGACCTCGTTTTAACACGCAATGTCTCTGTTTCTAGATTTGAAAAATCGGTGACGTTTTTTCAGATCACATGCCTGTATTGTTTGACTTCACCCCCCCTTGTCCTACTGCTAAGACGTGCGTTCCTGCACGTACGCGTTCCATTAACCGTTTCACTGCTGCTCGTTTTAATGAAGGTTTTAATTCTGAGAGGATCGAACAGTTCCCGGTGTCTCTTACCAGTGAGGAGCTAACCTCTCAGTTCAACTCTGCCTGTTTATATGTTCTGGACCGTGTTGCTCCTCTTAAGACCAGAAAAACGAATCTTAGATCAGAGCCTTGGCTGAATGACGTCGCGCGAGCCGTTAGGTGGCAGTGTCGCAGAGCTGAACGAAGGTGGAGGAAGGACAGGCTCCAGGTTTCTTTTCAAATGTTAAGGTAGAGTTGGCGTCACTATCAGAAAACCGTTAAAGCTGCCAAATGTAAATTCTTCTCTGATTTAATTGTCTCCAACTCCCACAACCCCCGAGTTCTTTTCTCCACCCTGAACTCAGTTCTACACCTCAGTGAGCCTTCACCTCTGGAAGCCTCAACTGAGCTGTGTGAAAACTTCCTCCATTTCTTTTTAGAAAAAGTGGCAAACACCCGGGCACTCATTTCTCCGCCAGCTCATGATCTGTCCATCCCATCTCAGTGTGTGGCTGTGTTTGACCACTTTGAGCCCTTCTCTCTGTCCTCTCTGGAGCAGGTAATGTGCAGCATGAAGCCATCTGGTTCCCCCTTTGATGTGGTCCCCCCTCGACTACTAAAGGAAGTTTTTCCTACCCTGGGTCCTTTTTATCCTCGCTATTCTGAATAGCAGTTTATCCTCAGGTGTGGTGCCAAAGACTTTTAAACATGCTGCTGTCCAGCCCCTCCTGAAAAAACCTAACCTTGACCCCTCAGTCATGTCCAACTTCCGGCCTGTCTCCAGACTCCCATTCACCTCTAAACTACTGGAAAAAATTGTGGAGTCTCAGTTGAAACAGTTTTTGGGGGATCACGCTATCCTAGAGTTATTCCAATCTGGCTTCAAATCTCTCCATAGCACTGAAACTGCTCTACTGAAGGTTTTTAACGACATTTTCATTTCCACAGACGCAGGTGATTCTGTGCTGCTTGTCCTATTGGACCTTACATCTGCTTTTGACACCATCGACCACAAGATCCTCATTTCTAGACTGGAGCAGTGGGTGGGCATCACAGGGTCAGCCCTTAAATGGTTTGGGTCCTACCTCTCTGACAGAACCTTCTGTGTCAATATCAAAGATTTTAGTTCGGCATCGACACCGCTCCGGTGGGGGGTACCGCAGGGGTCCATCCTTGGTCCCCTTCTCTTTTCTTTATACCTGCTGCCACTAGGTGCTATCTTCCGCAAACACAACATACCCTTTCATTCTACACCGATGATTGCCAAATTTACTTCCCCCTGAGGCACAGAGGCACACGCTCTATTCAGCCTCTTCTTGACTGCCTGGCTGACATCCGGGACTGGATGGCTTTAAACTTCTTAAGCTTCAATGAGAAGAAGTCTGAGGTCATGCTGTTCCATCCCAGTGGCTCACTCATGAACCATGACATTGACCTTTTTCTCTCTAGCCCCACTAGAGAAACAAAAGATCACTAATCTGGGGGTGATAATGGACCCGTCCTTGAAACTAAACAGTCACGTAAACATGATGGTCAAATCCTGTTTTTTTCAGCTGAGACTGCTCTCTAAGCTGAAACCTATACTCTCCAAGAAGAACCTTGAGACAGTGATCCACGCCTTCATAACATCTAGGCTTGATTACTGCAATTCACTTCTGTTTGGAATCAGTCAGTCCTCCAATCAGTCAGTCCTCCATTGCTCATCTACAACTGGTCCAAAATGCTGCAGCCCAATTTTTAACTGGTACAGGCTATAGAGAGCACATCACGCCAGTTTTGGCCTCCCTGCACTGGCTACCCATTCACCTTCGGATCCAATTCAAAATTCTCATGTATGTTTTTAAATCACTGAACAGTTCCGCCCCATCCTATCTCACTGATCTTCTGCAGCCATATGTCCCACCGCACTGTCTGAGGTCAGCAGACCAGATGCTTCTCTCAGTCCCAGAAACCCATCGTAAGCTCAGAGGTGACAGGGCTTTCTATGTTGCAGGTCCACGACTGTGGAATGAGTTGCCACTGAGTGTCAGGCAGGCTCCCACACTCTCAGTCTTTAAGTCTCGCTTGAAGACCCACTTCTATTCTCTTGCCTTTAACACGTTGAGATTTGTTTTGGTCCGGTCTGTTCTCTACTCTGTTGGCCATTTTAGTTAGCTTCTGCTGCTATTTGTATCTGTATTTCTATTTTATGTTTTCCTGTCCGCTGTGCATGTTTGTTTTCTTTTGTACAGCACTTTGGTTGGCCTTGTTGCTGTTTTAAGTGCTCTATAAATAAATTGGTATGGTATTGTATGTTAAGCCTATGGGCCATTTTTTTAGTACCACATGTACCCTGATCTGATGTCCCTTTGCAAAGCTAAAAGCAAAAACAAACCCATCCATCCATCTTCTGTACAGTAAAAATAAATAAACAAATTAACTTCATTAAGGATTAAGCCAAAGGCTTCGTATTTTAAGCATTTGTTAGCATGTCCACATGAAGAAGTGTACAAAGTTTCATGCCAATACATGCAACACAGCATGAACAGCGGAGCATGAAATCTATGCACTTTTCAGTTACATTGTCACTCCTAAAAAACAGAGGAAAGACAGGTCTTGTTGGATCCATCTTTCCAAGACTTTTCCAATGAAATCTGGCTCATCTTCCTAGCGTGTTCCTAGCCGACGTTATAGGCCGATGAATGTTTGTTCATCATTACCATATTTTCCGCTACAGGTCCTTCTCATAAAATTAGCATATTGTGATAAAGGTCATTATTTTCCATAATGTAATGATAAAAATGAAACTTTCATATATTTCAGATTCATTGCACACCAACTGAAATATTTCAGGTCTTTAATTGTTTTAATACTGATGATTATGGCATACATCTCATGAAAACCCAAAATGCCTGTCCCAAAAAATTAGCATATCATGAAAAGGTTCTCTAAACAAGCTATTAACCTAACCATCTGAATCAACGACGTAACTCTAAACACCTGCAAAAGATTCCTGAAGCTTTTAAAAACTCCCAGCCTTGTTCATTACTCAAAACCGCAATCATGGGTAAGACTGCCGACCTGACTGCTGTCCAGAAGGCTATCACTGACACCCTCAAGCAAGAGGGTAAGACACAGAAAGAAATTGATTGAATAGGCTGTTCCAAGAGTGCTATATCAAGGCACCTCAGTGGGAAGTCTGTGGGAAGGGAAAAGTGTGGCAGAAAACGCTGCACAATGAGAAGAGGTGACCGGACCCTGAGGAGGATTGTGGAGAAGGGCCGATTCCAGACCTTGGGGGACCAGCGGAAGCAGTGGACTGAGTCTGGAGTAGAAACATCCAGAGCCACCGTGCACAGGCGTGTGCAGGAAATGGGCTACAGGTGCCGCATTCCCCAGGTCAAGCCACTTTTGAACCAGAGACTGCGTCAGAAGCATCTCGCCTGGGACTGCTGCTGAGTGGTCCAAAGTTATGTTCTCTGATTACAGTAAATTTTGCATTTCCTTTGGAAATCAAGGTCCCAGAGTCTGGAGGAAGAGAGGAGACACATAATTCACATTGCTTGAGGTCCAGTGTCAAGTTTCCAGTCACTGGGGTGTCATGTCATCTGCTGGTGTTGGTCCATTGTGTTTTATCAAGGGCAGGGTCAATGCAGCTAGCTATCAGGAGATTTTGGAGCACTTCATGCTTCCATCTGCTGAAAAGCTTTATGGAGATGAAGATTTCATTTTTCAGCACGACCTGGCACCTGCTCACAGTGCCAAAACCACTTGTAAATGGTTTACTGACCATGGAATTACTGTGCTCAATTGGCCTGCCAACTCTCCTGACCTGAACCCCATAGAGAACCTGTGGGATATTGTGAAGAGAAAGTTGAGAGACACAAGACCCAACACTCTGGATGAGCTTAAGGCCGCTATCGAAGCATCCTGGGCCTCCATAACACCTCAACAGTGCCACAGGCTGATTGCCTCCATGCCACGCCGCATTGAAGCAGTCATTCATGCAAAAGGATTCCCGACCAAGTATTGAGTGCATAACTGAACATGATTATTTGAAGGTTGGCGTTTTTTGTATTAAAAACACTTGTCTTTCATTGGTGGGATGAAATATGCTAATTTTTTGGGACAGGCATTTTGGGTTTTCATGAGCTGTATGCCATAATCATCAGTATTAAAACAATTAAAGACCTGAAATATTTCAGTTGGTGTGCAATGAATCTGAAATATATGAAAGTTTCATTTTTATCATTACATTATGGAAAATAATGACCTTTATCACAATATGCTAATTTTATGAGAAGGACCTGTATATAGGCAGCGTCTTGAATTTTTTTTAAAGGATTTTTAAAAACTTCTTAAAATTCAGTGTATGCAAAGAATGTACACCTGAAGGTGCGTGCACAGCTTTAAATTTGTGCGTTAACCACAGCGCACACATGGAGCACATAAATACCCCATATTAAGTCTATGGAGGCCCGTGATTGGCAAACTCTACAGCCCGTTGAATGTCATAGAAAGCACACACAGAGATGAGAGATTGCTCCTTGGATTTGTATTAACCAGAACATTACATAGGCACCAAGATCATCGTTCTAGTATGTCTCTATGGCAAGCTGTGAGCCAAAAGGCACTCGTCCAACCTCTAAGAGCATGTCTCAAAGACAAAATTGAGGCCTAAGTATAACAATATGTATAACTTCCTTCACAAATAAGCCTGCTACATTAAAATTTCAGGGTATATAAAGGAAGTGTCCCTGAAGGGGTGTGTACTGTTCTGTGCTCGTACGTGCACTACAGCGTGCACAATGGCCTCCAAAATCCACACATTTTGCAGCCTTTTACAGCTCAAAGCAAGCACCTACAAGAAGGAGACGGGTCTTTCTGAAGCAGTCATCGTTTAGCCTTTCTAATGATATCAGGCTGATCTTTGTCCAACATTCTTCCCTGAAGTTGTGAGCCAAAATGCACTTGCATGCTCGAAACATCCATCTTCCCTATGTGCAGAGAGAAAAATACAGCAAGCTGCTTCATGTTTGCAGGGTGTCATCAGCTGAGAGCCCCTCTAACACTGAAAATTTTGTGTCCCTATGTCATTTATTGTGGGAATTAAGGGTCACTTGTAGGCCTGACCTTTTGACTTTGGATGGCCCGTTGACCACCTTAGGAACCTCCTAAAGAGCTCATACTCATAGGTCCTGATCAGCACAACCCTCTGACCATGATCTGAGAGTTTGGTGTCCCTCATCCATTCACACTATGAATTATGCGTACTTGTATTTTGAGAAAAATTGGGTTTATGGTTCACCCCCGTAAACAGAGTTGTAGGGATGCAAAAGTTGGGACAAGTCCATTTTTACCACTGTGTGGCATCCCCCTTCTTCTTACAACACTCAACAGACGTCTGGGGACAGAGGAGACCAGTTTCTCAAGTTTAGAAATAGGAATGCTCTCCCTTTCATGTCTAATACATGCCTCTAACTATTCAATTGTCTTGGGCCTACTTTGTCGCGCCTTCTTCTTTATGATCTCTTCAAATCGTGACGCCTTCTTCTTTATGATCTCTTCAAATCGTGACTCATCTGACTACAGAACAGTCTTCCATTTTGCCACACTCTATTTTAAATGACCTCTGGCCCAATGCAAGCATCAAAGCTTGTGGAGATTGCTTAGAAATGGCTTCCTCTTTGCACTATAGAGTTTCAGCTGGCAACGGCAGATGGCACGGTGGATTGTGTTCTCTGACGATGTTTTCTAGAAGTATTCCTGAACCCATTCTGTTATTTCCTTGACGGTGGCATTCCGGTTTGAGGTGCAGTGACATTTAAGGGCCTGGAGATCAGGAGCATCCAGTAGAGTTTTACAGCCTTGACCCTTACGCACAACGATTGTTCCAGATTCTCTGAATCTTTTGATGTTATGCACGGTTGATGATAACTTAAGTCTTTGCTATTTTATGCTGGGTAACACCATTCTTGTATTGTTGCACTATCTTTCTGTGCAACAATGGTGAAATTGGTGATCCTCTTACCATCTTGGCTTCTGAGAGACACTGCTTCTTCTTCTTCTTCTTCTGTGAGGTTTTACGGCAGCTTACATCCCTCAAGGTGTATTACCGCCATCTAAAGGTACTACTTAGAACTAGTAGTTATGAGTGCTCCGATAAACTTAGATTCTCTTGTATAAACCTGTTGTCCTCAGGAAATACATAAAGTATTTGCATCCACATTTACTGGATCCCCATTCTAATATGCTCTTCAAACATACAGGACTTGTTACGTCATTTTTCATTTGGCCCAGTAGACGTTTCCTTTCGGTTAAATATTTTAAACAGTCCAAAATAACATGTTTCACCGTTTCTGTACTTTGGCAAAAGTCACAATGTCCACTATTATGTTTCCCTATAATAAACAAAGTACTGTTCAGATTTGTATGACCTATTCTTAATCTTGCTAATATAGATCCCTCCCTCCTATTTCCTCCACAATACCTGGAACTGTAGACTGTATTCTGTATTGCATATAGTTGTCTTCCCCTTGTTTCATGTTCCCACTTCTGTTGCCATAACTGATTAATATGTTTCCATACAATACTTTTACCTTCTGTTTTGCATAATTGGATATTTATGTCTACATTGTCTCTATTATTAGCATTTTTAGCAATCTGATCAGCCTTTTCATTTCCCTGAATCCCTCTATGTGCAGGTACCCACATAAACACAATACTTCTTCCTTCCTTGACCAGCTGAGAATGAACAATCTTAGTTCTGCTTAATAAATCCAGTCTTGATTTTGAAGTTCCTGATCTAATGCATGACAAGGTAGACACAGAATCACTACAAATAATTACCTTGTATATAGAAGATAATTTAATCCATTCTAAAGCCAGATAAATGGCATACAGTTCAACTGAAAACACATTTAAAAAATCTGATGTGCGCTTACCAATTCCAATTTTATATTTTGGGACAACAACAGCACAACTAGTTCGACCTGATTCAGGATCTTTAGATCCATCTGTAAAAACCTGTACGTACTCAGGATAATTCCCATCCACATAACAGTTGAATAAACTGCACAGTTCTGCTTTCTTGTTTTCTTTCCTAATTTGCAGCAATTCTGTGTCCACTTGAGGTTCTTTCATTAGCCAAAAAGGAACAGTTGACCAGACCCCATTAGGACTAAACACAACTTCAGAAACACCCAATGATCTTGCAGATTCTTCTCCTACCCATCCAAAGCTTAATGTTTGTTTCCTATGCCTTTCCCATGACTCCTTTAGTACAGATTTAGTTGGATGACTATCAAGATGTCCTTTAAGATGAATCCAATAATTAACCAGTAACTGTTTCCTTCACAGACACAAAGGCATCTCCCCTGACTCAACTAAAATTGCACACACTGGTGAAGTTTTGACAGCTCCAATACATAATCTAAGTGCTTTAGCCTGGATGACCTCTAGACGCTTTAAAGACGATTCAGCTGCGGATCTGTAAACTATGCATCCATAGTCTAATCTGGACTTTATCAAGGATGTATAAATGTGTTTCAATGATAAGAAATCTGCTCCCCAAGTTACTCCCACCAGACACCTCATAACATTTAAAACCTTCTTACACTTATCAATAATCCAATCAATATGATGATTCCAAGTCAAATGAGAATCAAAATAAACACCTAAGAAACGAAAAACATCAACTATCTCTAAAGTTCTTCGATACAATTTCAAGTTAAATTCACCTTTATTTCTTTTCCTAGTAAATAGCATTGCTTTGGTCTTATCAACTGAAAACCTAAATCCCAAATTTTTACCCCACAATTCAACTTGATTGATCCCTTCTTGAAGCTTGTGTGTAATGAACTTCAAATTTCGTCCTCTTTTCCATAGTGCCCCATCATCAGCAAATAAAGATCTCCCTATATCTGGGGCTACAGACTTATACACATCATTAATCATTATTGTGAATAAAACAGGACTAATAACACTCCCTTGTGGAGTTCCATTTTCTACTTCAAATTTACTGGATACTGATGTACCTACTTTAACCTGAATAGATCTCCTAGTCAGAAAGTCCATTATCCAATTAAACATTCTACCTTTAATACCCATTAAATGGAGCTTAATCAGCAGCCCATCTTTCCACAACATGTCGTATGCCTTTTCAACATCAAAAAATACAGCAGCCACTGACTCCTTACTTGCTTGAGCCTTTCTTACCTCATCTTCTAAACACAACATTGCATCCATAGTACCTCTTCCTTTTCTAAATCCACTCTGACAATGAGCTATTAGCTGATTCTTTTCCAAGAAATAACTTAATCTCTCATTGACCATGTGTTCCATCAGTTTACAGACATGAGATGTTAGAGCAATAGGCCTGTAATTTGATGGGTTACTAGCATCCTTCCCAGGTTTCTTAATAGGAATAACTACAGCTTCCTTCCAGCATTCAGGCAAAGTCCCTTCTTTCTACACTTTAAATAACAATAATAATATTCCTAATCCCATTTTGCTCAAGTTTCTTAACATAATATAACATATTTCATCCTTTCCAGGAGCAGTCATTCCAGATTTAGCTAGGGCCCACTTCAACTCCTGCATTGTGAACGAGAAATTAAACTCATCTGCTACATGATCTTTTTTCCTCAACACTTCTGAGTGAACAGCCTTTGTCCTTTCTCTACTTCCTTTCTCTTCTTCAGATAAAGTATCTGAGCTATGTATTTTTACTAAAGTATTTGCCAAAAGTTCAGCTTTACCTTTGATTCCACTAACATATTGTTATTCACAAGTCCAGGATAAGACCAATTCCTTCTATCTCCTCCCATCTTTCGTATCATGTTCCAAATGTCACCCACAGGAGTTGTGTTTCCAATTGAATCACAAAAAATTCTCCAGTATTCTCGCTTAGCTTGATGAATCGTCTTTCTTACCATAGCTTGGGCTTTTTTAAATTCGATCAAATGCTGGAAATTGTGTGTCCTTTTCAACACTTTAAAAGCTTTATTGCGTTTTTGAATAGACTCTTTACATGTACTATTCCACCAGGGAACAGCTTTCCTCTTGTTAATTCCTTTGCTTTTGGGAATAGACTTCAAAGCTGCTGCTCTAACACTTTCAGAAAAAAGATAGTTTAAATATTCAACAGACTCATTACCCTTTATACTGTTGAATAGAATATCACCCTCTTCTCTAAACTGTTCCCAGTCAGCCTTTCCAAAAACCCATTTACCTCCCCTCCCAGAATCTTCCACTTTTACCTGATATTGTACTTTACAAAATATAGGATAGTGATCACTCCCCACTGTACAATCATGACACACACTCCACTCACATAAAGAGGCGATGTTGCTAGAAACTAGAGTAAGATCAAGAACAGATTCCCTACCTGAATGCACATCTATTCGAGTTTTACTACCATCATTTAAACAAACTAAATTTCGACCATCTAACACGTCTTCAATTATTTGACCATTATAATCTGTCCTTTCACTGCCCCACAGTGAATTATGAGCATTAAAATCCCCACACCATATTGACCTTGTAGCCCCTTGACCTATTGATTCTAATTTGTTTATTTCAAGTCTCTTACATGGATTATAATAGTTCACCACCACTATATTTCCACCCCCTGAACATACTTCCACCACTACATATTCTAGATCCTCATTTTCATCCAAAGATCTATAAGAAATCCCCTGCTTCACAAAAGTTGCACATCCCCCTCCAGTTCCCTCCTTTCGATCTTTCCTAATTATTTCATATCCTTGAATCACAAAATCCAGTCTAGGCTTAAGCCATGTCTCCTGTACACATAATATTGGTTTGTCCGTTCTACTATCTATAAACTTTTTGAACTCCTGACCATTAGCAATTAGACTCCTTGCATTCCATTGTAGAAGAAGAATTGTTACTATGAACAGTCTATGGTTCCTGGCTTGCCTGAACATTGAGTTCATCCCTTACCTCTTCCCACTTAAGTCCTACCATATCAAGATGATGTACTGCTGCCTTAACAATTATTTGTAACCTCTCAGTTTTGGATTTAACATCATAAGTAGCATTAATGACTCCAGCAATAAATGTAACCAATCTCTTTTTCTCATCCCAAGTAGACTTCCTGTCTTCCTTACTATTAATTAATGTATGCTCTTTTTGGTTCTTTCCTGTCTCTCCAATTCCCTGAGTCACCATTTTTACTGCTTCTGCATAAGTTACTTTTTCCTTAACTTTTGTTTGCTGCACAACAATCTCTCTTTTTAAGACTTCACACCCCCAATAGGCCACACTGTGATTTCCTCCACAGTTACAACATTTTGGCTGTACTCCCTCTCCACACTTACCATACTCATGATCCCCACCACACCTAGCACACCTTCTTATTCCTTTGCAGTCTTTTGCTAAATGTCCAAATTCCTGACACTTGTAACACCTCATGGGTTTAGGGATGAATTCTCTTACTCTAAACTTAACAAGTCCAAAAAATAACTCATCTGGGATCCTCTTACTTGTGAATTCAATCAGTACTGATTCGGTGTTCTTTTTCTCTACCCCTCTAGTCAACCTTTTTGCACTTTTAACCATCTTATCTCGAACTTGTAAATTTAATACAAGCTCCTTCATTTCTATTTCCAAAGGTACACCTGAAATAACACCTCTACATCCCTGGAGGGCAGACCTTTCACCCACTTTTGCAACTTTATTCACCTTCACATCACCAACAGAAGTCAATTTCATTGCTTTTCCAACTTGTTCCTCACTACATCCAATTAACAGATTTCCATCTCTAAGAATCCTAACATACTTCACTTCACCTACTTTTCCTCTAATAATTTTGGTAAGTTTCAACGGATTCAGTTTCTTTACCGCGTTCTCACCTTCAAACCTTATCACAATATTTGGGATACTTGCTTTTTTATCCTTATCTACCTCTTCCTCACTCTCTGTTATCCCTACACTAGAATCTGTCTTCTTCTTCCTCTTACGCTGGCTTGGCTTTTTCCTAACTTCTGTCCACTCATTTCCTCTACTTTCCCCACCTAAACCAGCTTCCTCCCCGTTCTCATCATACTCCATATTACTACCCTCATCTCTCCCTGCCATTCTAAAGGACAGGTAAAAAATGAGTGATGATTGCTGGTCCGGGCCTATACAGGCCGTCGGTCAACAATTTATCACTATTTCTCACCCGACCCAGTCCAACCAAGTCCAAAGAACAAGTCCAAACGTCTACAGTCTCCGAAAATCCACCCGTACTCAGCGCTGCTGTGTCTAACAAAGTGCTGTTCAGCTCTGTCTGGTATTGTCACAAGAGAAGCATCATGTGACAAGCTGCTATCCTGAGAGACACTTCTTCTTCTTCTTCTTAATGGAGTTTTATGGCGGTTGGCAAACAACGGAAGGTGTGCATTACCGCCACCTACTGGTATGGAGTGTGGATCAAAATGGCTTTATGTCTACATGTTTATATTCTCTTTTCTAATTTTGTGTTTCTAAAAAAATGTATAATGATTCGAATACTTTTACTTATTTCCTTTTGTAATATATTTATTATACTAAATGTTTCTTTGATTTTCCCTAATTGTTCTATCATGCGCCTTCTGTGATGTTCATATTTCTGACAGACCAAAATGACATGTTCTATTGTTTCCTCCTGTCCACAGTGTTCACATTGTCCTGTATCATGTTTTTGAATATTGTGTAGTGTATTGTTAAGGCTGGTGTGTCCAAATCTTAATCTGGTTATTAGTCTTTCTTCTCTTCTGTTCCTCCCTCCTCTTCTCATTTCTTCCACTTGTCTCTGAATTCTGTAATACCATCTTCCTTTGTGCTCTTCTTCCCATTGTTTTTGCCATTTTCCCTTTAGTTTTTGTTTCACTATAGTTCTTACTTCTGATTTGCTGATAGATATTGTGAAGTTGATTTGATCTTTTGTTGCTGCTTTTGCTGCCCTGTCTGCTGCTTCATTTCCTCTGATCCCTATATGTGCTGGTGTCCATAAAAATATCACTGTCAGTCCCATCATTTGTATTCTGAATAAAGTTTGTTGTAATTCTAGTAAAATGTCCGGTCGGCTATCTGAATGACTATTTTGTAAACTGATGAGTGTTGAGCTTGAGTCTGAACAAACGATTGTTTTTAACGGTCTTGTTTCTTCCACCCACTGCACTGCCAATAATACTGCCAACAGTACTGCCAACATCTCCCCTGTGTTCACGGATACTTCATTTGTGATTCTTTTCCTTACTTCTATGTTGAATTCTGGTATTTTAAATATGACACTCCTACTTTCTCTGATGTTCTTGATGCATCTGTATAAATCTGTATATAGTTATAGTAGTTATTGATATGGTCCTGTACTGTATATGAATTAAAAATAAATGTTCTGTCTTTTTTCTTGTCCATGAGTGTCAAGTCAACTGTTGCATTTGGGAGAATCCAGGGTGGTATTGTTGGTAATGGTACTACTGGGCTGATGTCTAAGTTGTGTATTTGCATTTCTTTTGTTTTCTGGTCTATTATCCATCCAAAGCTTCTTGTCTCCTTCTTCTCCGTCTCCCAGCTTTGTTTTAAAATATCTAATGTTGGTGTTCCGGGTTATTTCCTTTAAGATTGATCCAGTAGTTTATTGCTAGTTGTTCTCGTCTCATTGCTAACGGCATTTCTCCCATTTCTACTCCAAGTGCTGCTGCTGGGGTGGTTTTGAATGCTCCTGTACATAGTCTTAATGCTTGGTGTTGTATTTTGTCCAGTTTCTCCAAATGTGTTTTTGCTGCTGATCCATAAATTGCACAACCATAATCCATATTTGATCTGATAAGTCCTGTATATATTCGCTTTAATGCAGTCCTATCTGCACCCCATTCATTCCCAGCTAAGCATCTCATAATGTTTAAGACTTTTTTACATTTATCAATAATCTTTTGTATATGTACATTCCATATTATTTTCTCATCAAACCATATACCCAGATATTTTATGCATTTAACTTGCTCTAGTTCTTGATTATATAATTTCAATTTAAACTCTTCTGTTGTTCTTTTCTGTGTAAATGCCATTACTTTAGTTTTGTCCACTGAGAATTTGAATCCCCAATCATTTGCCCATTTCTCAATTTTTAATATAGCATCTTGTATTTTTTTCACAGTGAACTTTATATTTTTCCCTCTTTTCCAAATGGTTCCATCATCTGCAAATAACGAACATTCCACCCCCTTCTCAATCACTGAAAACACATCATTTATCATTATGGAAAACAATAATGGACTTATAATACTCCCCTGCGGTGTTCCATTTTCCACAAAATATTTATTTGAATATTCTTGTTGTATTTTTACTTGTATTGATCTTTTTGTTAAAAAGTTTTGTATCCATCTAAACATTCTTCCGTTAATTCCTAGTTTGTACATTTTAATTAATAATCCTTCAACCCATAACATATCGTATGCCTTTTCTATGTCAAAGAATACAGCCACCACACTTTCTTTATTTATCTGTGCTCTCCTGATCTCGTGTTCTAACTGTAATGTTGCATCATTGGTGTTTCTCCCTTTTCTAAAACCACTTTGATGTTTAGATATGTATCCCTTACTGTTCAAATAATACGTTAATCTATCATTAATCATTTTTTCCATTATTTTACATATATTTGATGTTAGTGCGATTGGTCTGTAATTTTCCGGCTTTGTATGATCCTTTCCTGGTTTTGCTATTGGTACGATGACTGCTTCTTTCCAGCTTTGTGGTAGTTCCCCCTCTTCCCAGACTTTGTTGTATAGTTCTAAAATTATTTCTTTGGATTTGCCACTAAGGTGGTCTATCATGGTGTACCATATCTGATCTTTTCCAGGTGCTGTTTGTTTTGTTTTCCTGAGTACTCGATTTAGTTTTGCTTTTTGAAAGGGTTCGTTCAATAGCAGGAGGAGGGTTGCCAGACAGCTTCTTTTTATCCCCCTTTAAT
>NC_056519.1:32464192-32465198 GCF_014905685.2 Nematolebias whitei
TACTTATTTTAAATCAACTGTGAAACAGTATAAATGATTTTCAATCCTCATTCAAAGTAGAAATCTAGTTAATGTCTGTTACAGAGTAATTATTCATTTTCTTGATCTTCTGTCTGAAATTAGCAGGTTGTAAGTTGGTCAAAAGTCAAGTTTTGGTCAACTACATGTTTACTGGAAAGAAATGTCATGTTTAACTTTTACAGACAGATATGAAGGAACTGGCTCCAAAAGTCTCTGGTTCTTCAAAACATCTTTCTGTCTGTTCTTAAAACAATCTAATCTTTTTCCTTGACTTTTAATAACCTCTTACATCACTAAAACCACCCCCTGTTGGGTCTATCGACCAATCAGGAAGTTCTCAGAGGAACCGGAAGTGACCTCTTTAAAGGTTCAACACTTCCTAGTTCCAAGCAGAATGAGAGCAGCAGAGTTCAGAATGCTGAATGCTGCAATGCTGGAGAACAACGGGAACTAAGCTGAACAACATTCCAGGGAGGACCTCGAACGAGAAGTCCCTGAACGAGAGAAGTTCAGAGGAACAATGAAGAAGTCTGTTTTGGGATGATCTCACGACTCCTGAGGTTTTAGCTGTTCTTACGGAGACGCTGGAAAGAGTTGAAAGGAACCTCTACACCGACACAGAAATTATCATCTGCAAAGGTAAAGAGTCGATCTCAACGAAAGTGTACTGTGGGATGAGCTGGGTCCAAAGGAGCGTGTTGTTCTGGTCTACAGACCTACATCTTATATAGACACATACATCTTCACCCATCTCTCTCCATTTAAACTCCCTCATTTCCCATCTTTAAAACTCTTCTATCTGCCAGTAATTAATCCAGATATTTTCAGAAATGTCTGTTGTAAAGCTGGAAACCATGGCCGTATGGTTTCCTAATTGTAAAGCTTGCTAATTAAGCTTGTTATTGTAAACAATTTGCCAAATTAATGTAAATGTTTGATGTTAAACTTTGATTCTGTTAATAAATGACCGCATTCATTTTGATGT
>NC_056519.1:32465298-32479403 GCF_014905685.2 Nematolebias whitei
GCTGGTATCATATGTATGGAACTTTAAGAAGCTGAAAAAGAAAATGTGTTTTATGATGCAACAATATACACATATCGGTGTTCTGATTGACAATAAATGCAGACAAACAGCTACAAACCTTTTGATATTTTTCAGATAATTTATCTGTGTTTGTTTCATCAAGTTGGCGGCTGACAAATCACGGATGTACTGTTTGGCTTTCTCCTTTTCCAAAACAAAGGCAAGAGAGGGCGCACTTGGGTCCATATAAAATAAAAACCGTGCCACATTGTCTACCTGAAAAGGAAATAGCATTTTAAAATATCACAATATCTCTGCTGTCAAACAAAAGTAATAAGCTCATCTTTGTAGAGTTTAGCAGCAGCTTGCAGTTTTTCATTCTGTGAACTCAGTTTCATTGGAATTAAGGCCCTCGTGCCACATTGAGATCAAAACGTTGGTTACGTACTGTAACCCCAGATTCTATGAATATAGGCGTAGCCCTTTAAGGCTGTCGCTGATGGGTTTATCCCGTTATGCAGAGCATAAGCACTGAAAAAATTTAGTCCACGCCCACCTGCTGTGTGGGCCCCACCCGGTCCGTATAAATTACGTTAAGAGCGGGAAATCGGCTCCCAAAATAGCTTTTTTCTTCAGCCATTTAGGAGCCAGTGAGGCCCGACGCTTAAAGGGCTACGCCTATATTCATAGAATCTGGGGTTACAGTACGTAACCAACGTTCTATTTCATATAGGCTTCGCCCTTTAAGGCTGTCGCTGATGGGTTAAGGGCGAAGCGGATGTGGTCCTCGCCTCACTGGGTCCATTCGAACACAGTAAGAAGCGGAAGCTTGCCCAAAAAACGTCTTGTCACTCAGCTCCCCGTGTGCATAACTACGCATCGCGTAATTATGTGCCATGCACAGACGCATGTTGAGTAACTATGCGTTCTGACAAGCATGAATGCCCCGGAAAACTTTCAACGGGAATAAAAAATTTAAAAAGGGGGGGGGGGGGGGGCATGAACCAGTTGGCTGAACAGTATAAACAGATTAATGTCCATGAATTGATTATTGATCAAATGAACCGATTGGTAACAATAGTCATGAACTGATTAGTGACAATAAAACCAAAATCACAGACACGACTTGTGACTGATAACAACATCTCACACTGTAATGCATGCAGACAGAAGTGAGCTTAAACAGAGTTCCATGAGAACAATAATATTCATTCTGTTAGAGCACTAAGGACAGAATGTGTCATGGAACGAGCCGTTACATCACGTAGGTAAAAGCGAATAAATGAGCAGGGTGTTGACCATGCAGCCGCAGTGCAAATGTCCTGCATTGACATACCATTATGCAGAGCAGTCGAAGATGCGATACCCCTGGTGGAGTGTGCTTAGAGGTTGACAGGAGGCCCTAATCTGATGCTCTGTAGGCTTCAGAAAAGGCCTCACACAGCCAGTGTGACAAGCGCTGGATGGATAACGGCGACCTGCAGAAGCATCTCTATAATGCACAAACAATTGTTGAGTTTGAAACGCATTGCAGCTGTGCGCGTTATGTAACACGTCAATGCCCGCACCGGGCAGAGAAGATGAACAGATGCTTCCTCTTCTGATCTGTGGGGGGGGAAAGACCCCTCCAACGATATCACTCTTGATTTAAAAGAGCTCGTGATGTTTTAGGCATAAAAGCTGGGTTGGTCTTAAATCAGCTGAGCTGCCCGTCAGCCTAAATTCTAAGGCATGACGAAGCAACAGAGAGGGCAGATAATTACTTATCCTCTTAGCGGGTGTTAAAACCAGCAGCAGGGTTGTTTAAAGAGACAAGAATTTAAATGAAACCTGATCCAGAGGCTCAATTGGAGCTTTGATCAGGGCTCGCAGGACCAGCGTTAAATCCCACTGTGGAGCAAGTGGACGTGAAGCAGGCCTGTGTCTCTGAACATCTTTTAGAAAAACGCTTCATCAGCGGGTGATTAAAAGCTGTTCTGTCTCCGAAACCTTCGTGGCAGGAATAGATGACTGCAACGTACGTTAAAGCGTACTGAAAACCAACTCCCTATCCATCAGCTGTTGTAGAAAAACAACACGCCGCCTAAAAGGCATGAGGTGGCCTCTAAACCTTCTCTGTACACCAGCGCTGAAAAGCCATCCCCTTTGATGTGTACAGAACTGTGGTAGATGCAGCACGTGAATCTTGAATTGTGCACACTATCTCCTGAGGGAGACCCATCCTCTAAGTGGGACCGCTCAGCGGTCAGACCCACAGGTGTTGACCTATTTCTGGGTAACTCCTGATCGCTCCTCCTGCTTGAAGGAGAGCATCCTCCCTCCACGACAGTTCCACGGCGACCCGACAACAGACGTTGCAGGCCTGGGAACCATGGTGCGTTCACACGCCGGGAGCCACCAGGAGAGCTGTCAATCCCTCCTCCTGAACTCGGTTCAGGAACCGTAAAAAACAGAGGAGGTGGGGGAAAAGAAACGCGTATAAAAGCGTTTTGGGCCACCGGCTGTGAGCAAATGCGTCCCCCCCCCAGCGATGGGTCGTCTCGCGGGCTCAGAGAAAACCATAGTTGACACTGAGCGTTCTTCTCACGTCGCAAACAGGTCCACAGCTGCTTTGTCAACTTCTGCTGCGTCTGAAAAACATCAGGTCTGGATGGAGGGTCCGGTCCACGTGACGTGGGCCGCCCCTGGACGTCACATCTGCCCCTCTGTTCAGAACACCGGATATGTAAACCGCTCTAATAAAGAGTAGGTTTTGATTAACCCAAAACAGTAGCTTTCGCACAATGTGTAACATCTGGGCTGAACGCACACCCTTGATGGTTATGTACGCAGCAGTCATCATGTTGTCTGTGTGAATCAACACGTGTTGATTCTGTAGCACGGGAGCAAAGTGTTGAATCACATTCAGTACTGTGCGACACTCCAAAACATTGATGTGGGCTGATGTGTAGTGGGGCCACAGCGCCCCTACTGCTTGAGATAGGCATGCCCCCCCCCCCCCCCCAGCCTGACAGCAACGTGTCCGTGAAGACTGACCCGTGACGTGGGTCTGCTGAGGGGGACTCCCTCTGATAGAAAACAAGGTGTTTCCCCAGAGTCGGAGGTCTGCTTCCACAGAGGAAGGGACAATAATCATCCGTCGTTTGTTTTACTGGATCCACATGCAGACGTGCAAAACACCTCTGGAGGCGTCTCATGTGAAACAAACCAGTGGAAAACACTGTGTGAGTGACATCATTTCCAACAGCTTCATGACGGATACAGCTGTTATCACTTGCCAGGTCGAATCTAGTTTGTGATAAAATAGTTTTCATGGTGGGTGAATTTAATTCCACTCCCAGAAACAAATGTCTGGGCCGGAAAAATCGAGCTTCCTTCCAATTTATGGCGAAGCCCAGATTTAACAGGTGTGATGTCAACACCTGATCCTGCATCAGCGCCTCCTGTCTGAATTGACAGGAGCAGCAGATCATCCAGGTAAAACAAAAACTCTCGTCTCTGTGTTAGGATGATCGGTATGCGTTCTCTGGATGTTAAACAACAGATCCAAGAACGGTCTCACCCCTCCGATCCGTGAGTAAAAACCTTGTGTTTTCTCTCCCTTGGGGAACTCTGTAGATTACTTTTATCAGAAAACACTTGGATTTCTGCATTTAGGGATGAGATTTAGTCTGATGATGACGGGGCCGTTTTTTATAACTCCTCTGAATGGAGGGGTTCGGGTTGCAAACTGTAACTTGTACCATTTGCATAAAAACCTTGTCCATCCATCTGAAAAACGGCGAGCATGTTTTAGCCACTCTACGTAACGTTCGTAGGGTGAACGTGCGTTAAGTGATGTGTCATGTTTTGTACGGCTGTCAGCCGTCCGCCCCTCAACCGCCGTCATGCGTCGCGGGAATGTTTTCTGTGTGATCCCGGGCGAGACTTGTGCTGAGGCAAAGCGTGTGACAGCTGATGACGCGGTGGGGCTGCGCGTTTGACGTCGCTGTGCGAACGTTGAAAAGGCGGAGGGCGTGACTTCGTTTACGCCGTGCTGTTGGAGTGAAGGCTGCTAGCCCCGCGGGAGCACCCGTTGTCTCTGGAGGGACGCGCGCCGCTCTCGCTGGAGGGGCGCACGCTGGAGGGAGGCGGGACTCATTACCGGGTTCTTCAGCTGCTTCACGTTTAGCTGCGGTGAGCTGCCGAAAGCTGAGACGCGGTGGTGACGGCTGCCCGCGTTGATTCGTCGAGACGGGTGTCGTTTCTTGTGAGAGAGAAGGGCCCCCACACGAACCAGCCTGCGGACCACATTTATACCGATGTGAGCTGGTTAGCGCCGGCAGCTGTGTGTGTGCGCCAGCATCAACGCAGCGCCGTTGGATGGAGGCTGTTCATCTTAGTGATCGACTCGTCATGTCAAGAGCGACGGTGAGTTAAAATCCTGTTTAAGGACACCGGCTCATGTGGAGGCTGTTCCATCCCACGAGTGTGAGTTGACACCGCTTGAGTGAGGATCGTGCAGTTCTAGTTGGTAATGAGTTATTTTCGCTTACCGTTGTGCCGTGATCGACTCGTCATGTCTAGAGCGACGGTGAGTTTAAAAACCTTTATTTAAGGACACCGGCTCGTGTGTGGGGCTGTTTCATCCCACGAGTGCGAGTTGACATCGCTTGGGTGAAAAACGTGCAGCCCGGGATTATAACGAGTTATTTTCACTTACCATCGTGCCCTGTAAGCGACTAGTAATGTCTTGGAGCGGCGGTGAGTTTAAAAAGCCTTATAAAGGACACCGGCTCTTATGTGTGCGGCCGCTGTGAGCTCATCCGGGCTTACAGACTGGCTAAAAAACAGACACTTTGATCATTAATGATGATTTATTTCAACTTTCGTGTCACTTTTACACACACCCTCCGGAGACCGTCATTTTGAGAGCTTTCTCTCTCATGAGCTCTGCGATTGTTTGCCCAGAGCGCTGTCTTGCAGGCGAACTCTGGGGAAACGCTGAGCTGCAGGCTGCCGGAGTGAAGAGGGCTGGATTCTGACGGGCGGGGCTGGTGGTGGAACTCAGCGAGAGCCGCGGCCGTGGAAAAGTCGAAGCTTGCTCGCGACGGTCCCTCCAGCGGGACGGGGTGGGCCGTGCGGCTTGATGAGGTGGCGCACAGCTTCTGGCACCTCCTCCGACTTTCACTTCGCCAGCATGGTTTGAAGCTGCTCTGAACAGCGCGTCCGCGATGGGCTTCATCAGGTCTTGTGCAGATTCTCTGGCAGCGAGGGGAGTAACGAAGCCAGGTGGGTCGTTGGATCATCGTCCTCCGCGCTGCAGTCCTCGACAGGCAAACCGTGGGAGAGGCACACATGTTGAGCTGGCGTCAGCTGCCTTACAGAGGGAGTTCTTTGTCTCCAAGGCAGGTCTGCGGCCTTCAATCCCTTGGACATGCTATATGCTAGCAGCGCACGTTGTTGCTAACTGCGGCTGCCTGAAAAACACATTGGTGGGCTCGATTTGAGAGCGTGTTCGCCGTCTGGTTCGTGTTCCTCCGGAGGGACGGGACGCTGCTCCGACCTGGGCAGCTTCGCTCCGGAAGCTTCCGCGAGGCTTGGCTCCAGGGGGGGTTACCGAGGAATAGCCCCGCTCAGTGAATCCCTCAACTCTGGTGATGGGAGCGGACTGGGGACCGACTCCTCTAATCTACCAGGAAAGAACCGTCTGCGGCCTCGCCCGTCGAACGTCCTGTTGGAACGTGAGGCCGTATGGATCAAGACGGTGAGCCACAGTGGAGCCCAGTGAAAAATAACCTTTCCGCCGATCATCCGAACTGGCGGGAAAAGGCGAGGGACGTAGAAAAAAGGGGTCCCTTCATGTCAGCCTCCTCCTGGGTTCCGTCGGGCAACCCCTGAGGGCGCTGTCGGCCGGGAGCGGTGTGATCGCCGATGCGAAACGAGGTGGGATGGGGTGAGCATTCACTCAGCCCCCCTCCACCTACACTACGCTCCCCAGGAGGGAATGAGCAGCGGGGGCTGCAGCTGAGCACGCCTTGCCCCGGAGGAACCATCCGGTTCGCCACGAGGGTCGGCGATAAGAGGAAAAACACAAGATGGCGTTGTCCAGCGTGTAGTGACCTGTCACTGGGAAATGTTCCTCGACGCTTACCTTGGAATAAGACTGCTGTCATCTTCTCCTCGGGGAGGAGAACTCACCGGACGACCGGAGGTCGACTGCCGGGCCAAGCATCCTTCACAAGGTTGGTCATTTACACAATTTATCTTCTTTGTTCTTCTGACAGTGCTATATTAGCTCGCTGAAGAAAAAATGGGAGCCGATTTCCCGCTCTTAACGTAATTTATACGGACCGGGTGGGGCCCACACAGCAGGTGGGCGTGGACTAAATTTTTTCAGTGCTTATGCTCTGCATAACGGGATAAACCCATCAGCGACAGCCTTAAAGGGCGAAGCCTATATGAAATAGAACATAAATATTTACATGTAGTAAGTACTCCTTACATCTTGTTTGAAGTTTGGAAGTCCACGGTCTTTTTCCAAGTATATGGCATAGTCACGGAGTAATTTGTGGTCAGTGGAATGTTTTTTGTACAGACCCATCTCAGCCATCACTTGTCTTTTTGTCATCTGCCACTGGATCGGCCTATCACTGCAATGGGGACAGAGATGTTAGAAAACTGTACATTTTACATCTATTTTCTGTCTGCTTAAATACAAAATAAGAATCGGACTGAACTCACCTTTCTGACAAATGGCTTAAAAATGAAATTATTCTCCAGCATCTACACACACTTGTCAGCATCACAGCTAAAAAAGGGTTACAGATTTGTAAAGCAGAGAGCTTAAGCCTTTTCTAGACATTTGATTGATCTGGATATCCCATTGCATTTTGAAAATATTGCTTGAAAAGTGCGACACAATTTCACATAAATACATGCATTTGACAAATGGCTTAAAAATGTATGGATTCTCCAGCCTCTACACACACTTGTCAACATCACAGCCATACAAGAGTTGCAGATCTGTAAAGCTGGGTGCTTAACATTATCTAGAAGTTTGAATGATCTGGATATCCCATTGAATTATGAAAATATTACTTGAAAAGTGTGACACATTTTCATATACACGCATTTGATAAATTGCTTAGAAATGTATGGATTCTCCAGCCTCTACACACACTTGTCAGCATCACAGCTAAAAAAAGTGTTACAGATTTGTAAAGCTGATAGCAAAAGCTCTATCTAGACATTTAAATTATCTGGATATCCCATTGCATTATGAAAATATTACTTAAAAAGTGTGACACATTTTCATATACAATAATTTGACAATTTGCTTAAAAATGTATGGATTCTCCAGCCTCTACACACACTTCTGAACATCACAATTAAACAAGGGTTACAGATTTGTAAAGCTGAGAGCTTAAGCCTTATCTAGAAATTTGAATGATCTGGATATGCCATTGCATTGTGAAAATAATGCTTGAAAAGTGCGACACATTTTCATATACATGCATTTGACAAATTTCTTAAAAATGAAAATATTCTACAGCCTTTACACACAATTGTCAACATCACAGCTAAAAATTGTTACAGACTGGTAAAGCTGAGAGCTTCATCCTTATCTAGACATTTGAATGATCTGGATATCCCCTTGCATAATGAAAATATTGCTTGAAAAGTGCAACACATTTTCACATACACACATTTGAGAAATGGCTTAAAAATGTATGGATTCTCCAGCCTCTGAACACACTTGTCAACATCATAGTCATACAAGAGTTTCAGATCTGTAAAGCTGGGTGCTTAACATTATGTAGACGTTTGAATGATCTGGATATCCCCTTGCATTATGAAAATATTACTTGAAAAGTGTGACACATTTTCATATACATGCATTTGACAAATTGCTTAAAAATTTATGGATTCTCCAGCCTCTACATACACTTGTCTGTATCACAGCTAAACAAGGGTTACAGATTTGTAAAGAAGAGAGCTTAAGCCTTATATAGACTTTTGAATGATCTGGATATCCCCTTGAATAATGAAAATATTGCTTGAAAAGAGTGACACATTTTCATATACATGCATTTGACAAATTGCTTAAAAATGAAATTATTCTCCAGCATCTACACACACACTTGTCAGCATCACAGCTAAAACAGGGTTACAGATTTGTAAAGCAGAGAGCTTAAGCCTTAACTCGACATTTGATTGATCTGGATATCCCCTTGCATAATGAAAATATTGCTTGAAAATTGCAACACATTTTCATATACAATCATTTGACAATTTGCTTAAAAATGTATGGATTCTCCAGCCTCTACACACACTACTGAACATCACAGCTAAACAAGGGTTACAGTTTTGTAAAGCTGACAGCTTAAGCCTTATTTAGACATTTGAATGATCTGGATATCCGATTGCATTATGAAAATAATGCTTGAAAAGTGCGACACATTTTCAAATACATGCATTTGACAAATTTCTTAAAAATGAAATTATTCTCCAGCATCTACACACACTTGTCAACATCACAGCTAAAAAATGGTTACAGATTTGTAAAGCTGAGAGCGTCAGCCTTATCTAGACATTTGAATGTGTCGAAACCGAGGGGAACCCAGATTTGTATGAGACCCGGAACGAGACAGACTCAGGTGGAATACAAAAGAAACGGTGTTTATTTACAAGTGAAAAGACAACAGTTCTGGTACAGCTCCTCTGCAGCTCCTGGAGGAGGTAGAGGAAGACAGTCAGGACGAGGTAGAGTTCCAAATAGTTGAAAGATTGTTTTCTGTGAATCTCTTACAGTTTGATCCAGAGGAGGGTTCCAATCCTCAGGGGAGCTCCAGAGAGAGAGTCCAACGGCTGGCAGGGCAGGCACTGGCCGGATTAGAGGCACCAGGCAAAAGGGATCCAAGCGCAGGAGGGGTTGAACCAAGGAGGGACCCAAGGAGGTCAGCAAACCAAGAACAGGTCACAAGGAGATCCAAGGAACCAAGAACAGGACACGAGGAGTCAGGAATCAAAGGATCACGAGGGGTCCTTTGAACAAGCCGAGGAATCAGGATAACTAGGAAAAAGAGAACAAGGTTAGTACTGGAGAGACTAAGCCTAAAAGGCTTGAAGCACAACTACCATGGAAGGTGATATGCTCCAGCGAAGAGTAGCACTGGACTGCAGCCTTTTGTAGTAGGAGAGCCTCCTCAGTCTGATGGCCGTCAGGTGTGATTAATTAGCGGCCATCTTGGAGGAGGAGCTGCAGGCAGTGGTACTCTTACAGTACCCCCCTCAAGAATCGCCTCCAGGCGACCTGAGACGCTTGTCGGGATGATTCTTGAAGAAGGAGGTGATGAGGCTGGGGTCAAGGATGAAGGATCGGGGGATCCATGACCTCTCTTCAGGACCGTACCCCTCCCAATCGACGAGGTACTGGAATCCTCGGCCCCTGCGTCGCACGTCGCGGATGGATCGGACCGTGAACGCAGGGTGGTTGTCGATCAGGCGGGGTGGAGGAGGGAGGTCAGAGGGAGGACACAGAGGGCTGGTGAGGACTGGCTTGACCTGGGACACATGGAAGGTCGGGTGGATCCTCATGGTCCTAGGGAGCTGCAGCCTCACTGCAGAGGGGCCGATGAGCTGGGTGATGGGGAATGGGCCGATGAAGCGTGGAGCCATCTTTCGGGGGGTGTCCTTGAGAGGAATGTCCCGGGTGGACAGCCACACTTCTTGGCCCACCTGGTAGAGAGGGGCCGAGGAACGTTGACGGTCAGCAGCTTTCTTCATCTGGGCAGCCGTGCGGAGAAGTGCGGACCGCACCTGGCGCCAGACCCTGCGGCACCGTCGGAAATGATGCTGCACGGAGGGCACCGCGCAGTCCACCTCTTGGCCAGGGAACAGAGGAGGTAGGTAGCCTAAGGAGACTTCGAAAGGAGACAGGCCAGTGGCGGTGGAGCGATGGGTGTTGTGGGCATACTCAACCCAAGCCAAATGGTGACTCCAGGCTGACGGGTCCTTCTCTGCCATGCAGCGCAGGATGGATTCCAGTTCTTGGTTGGCCTGTTCAGCCTGGCCATTCGACTGTGGGTGGTAGCCCGAGGTGAGACTGGTGGTGGCTCCCAATGTCCTGCAAAAAGAGCGCCAAACCTGGGACACGAACTGTTGTCCATGGTCCGACACAATGTCTGAGGGGATACCGTGCAGTCGGACCACGTGCTGCGTCAACAGGTGCGCCGTCTCCATTGCAGAGGGGAGCTTGGACAGAGGGACAAAGTGGACCGCTTTGGAAAAGCGATCTATTATGGTTAGAATGACTGTGTTACCTTCAGAGGGTGGGAGTCCGGTAACAAAGTCCATCGAGACGTGGGACCACGGACGGCTCGGGGTGGGCAGAGGTTGAAGAAGGCCGGAGGGGGGTTGGGTGCCCATCTTATTGCGGGCGCACGTGGAACAGGCAGCAACGAACTCTCGAATATCCGCAGACATGGCTGGCCACCAGAAGTGAGTCCTGGCCAGGGAGATCATGCGGGTGGAACCTGGATGACATGAGAGTTTGACATTGTGAATCCAGTGTAGTACCTTTGGGCGTAGAGCAGTAGGCACGAACAAGGTTCCAGGGGGGCAACCACCAGGGTCTGGTTCCACCTTCCAGGCTTCCCGGATCTCCTCTTCGATGGGCCACGTGAGGGCCCCAACGATGCAGGTGGAGGGAAGGATGGTTTCCTCGGTCTCCGTGTTGTCAGGGGGGGCGAACTGGCGGGAGAGTGCGTCCGGCTTGACATTCTTGGAGCCGGGCCTAAAGGTAAGAACGTAGTTGAACCTGGTGAAAAACAGTGACCAACGTGCCTGGCAGGGGTTCAGGCATTTAGCGTCCCGCAGATAAGTCAAGTTTTTATGGTCAGTCCAAATCAAAAACGGGGTCTCCGTGCCCTCCAGCCAGTGCCGCCATTCCTCCAGTGCCAGCTTAACTGCCAAGAGTTCACGGTTTCCCACGTCGTAGTTTCGCTCTGCTTGGGATAAGCGTTTAGAAAAGAAAGCGCAGGGATGGACCTTGTTGTCCTCCAAGGATCGTTGAGACAGCACCGCCCCTACCCCTGTATCTGAAGCGTCAACCTCCAAGATAAACTGTCAGCGTGGATCAGGGTGAGAGAGGATGGGCGCAGAAGAAAATAAAGTTTTTAATTTAAAGAAAGCAGTTTCAGCCTCAGGCGACCAGATAAACGGTCTGGAGGTGGAGGTGAGCTGAGAAAGAGGGGTAGCCACTCGACTATAATTTTTAATAAAGCGTCTATAAAAGTTTGTGAAGCCCAGGAAGCGTTGCAATTGTTTCCTGGACTCGGGTCTAGGCCATTCGACCACAGCTTTAGTCTTTTCTGGGTCGGTCCTGCAGTGGCCCTCCCCAAAAATGAAACCAAGGAAGGGAACCGAGGAGACATTAAATTGGCACTTCTCGGCCTTAACGAATAACTGGTTCTCCAGTAACCTCTGGAGAACCCTCCTTACATGTTCCACATGCAGAGCGGGGTCACGGGAAAAAATAAGGATATCGTCTAAGTAAACAAACACAAAGTCGCCGATGAAGTCGCGCAAAACGTCGTTTACGAGGGCCTGAAAAACCGCGGGGGCATTTGTTAAACCAAAAGGCATAACTAAATATTCAAAATGGCCGAGGGGTGTTTTAAATGCTGTTTTCCACTCGTCGCCCTCTCTTATGTGAACGAGGTGGTAGGCATTTCTTAAATCTAATTTGGTAAAAATAGTGGCGGATTGCAATTGTTCATGTAGGGAATTGATTAGAGGGAGTGGATATTTGTTTTTGACAGTGATGTTGTTCAAAGCGCAATAGTCGATGCAGGGACGTAAAGTCTTATCTTTCTTTGAAACAAAGAAGAAACCTGCACCGACGGGAGACGTGGAGGGACGAATAATACCAGAGTCGAGGGACTCGTTGATATATTCTTTCATGGAGTCCCTCTCAGGACCCGAGAGATTATAAAGTCGACTAGACGGCAAGGGGGCGCCGGGGAGTAAATCAATGGCACAGTCATAGGGACGGTGAGGAGGGAGTGATAAGGCTCTCTGTTTGCTAAACGCCGCCGCAAGGTCGTGGTAGGCAGAGGGAACAGCGGAGAGATCTACTCTCTCACTAGGAGAAGTGACCACTGGCTGCCCGGCGATCGCGGAGCGCAGACAGTTTTTGAGGCACTTATTGCTCCACTTCTCAACTCGCCCTAGCTCCCAATTAATGTCTGGGTTGTGCGCCTTTAGCCAGGGGAAGCCTAAAATTATCTGAGAAACGGAGGAGTCGAATACAAAAAAAGTCGGTCATCTCATGGTGGTTGCCAGAGATGATAACACGAAGCTCGATGGTTTTCTGTTGGACGAGCGCCAATGTTTTACCAGTTACACCGGAAACAGAAATAGGAGGAATCTCGCGAGTGGGTAGAGAATATTTGGCAACCAGGTCCAAACTGATAAGGTTTTGTTCGGCGCCCGAGTCAACCAAGGCCAATAAGGAAACACGAGAATTATTTATTTGAATAACTGTGGGCAAGAGGAGTTTAAATGGGGAGGTAAGAGCTGAGTTACCCACCAGTATCTCCCGCTTTACTGGTGGGCTCGCTCGTTTCCCCGAAACGGGCAGAGAGGTAAATAATGACCGGGGTTGCCACAGTACATGCAGAGGTTAGCGTTTCTACGGCGCTCTCGCTCTTCAAACGTCAACCGTGTTCGCCCGATCTGCATGGGTTCTGGCAAAGGAGGCACGAGAAAATTGTTCTGGGGAGACAAACAAGAAGAATTAATACCCGGGGACGTTTTCAAAAGATGATTCTCTTTCGCTGTTTTAAAATAACGAGGTTCACCTGAAGGGGCCGTGAACCCGGAAGTGGAAGGTTTCTGGGAGTTGTAGTCCCGTTCTCGCCTCCGCTCCCGAAAACAGTCATCAATAGAAATGGCCATATCGATTAGTTGGTCAAACCCTTCCGGTTCATCTCGTGCAGCGATTTGGTCTTTTATCTGGTCGGAGAGAGAGTTTAGGAACGCACCTTGGAGAGCGAGTTCGTCCCACCTCGTTTGAGCCACCAGGATCCGGAACTCCAGGGCGTACTCAGAAACAGGACGGCGGCCTTGATGTAATCCCAGGAGACGTTTCACTGCGTTTGAAGCCTGCAGGGGGCGATCGAAGATCCGTCGAAACTCCTTCAGGAGTTGGGGGTAAGTAGCCGGGGGGTCTACGTGGGACTGCATGAAAGAAGTAGCACAACGTAGAGCGTTACCTTTGAGAAGGTTAATAAAATAAATAATTTTTGCAGAGTCTGTGCTGTAGAGAGACGGGGCTCCCTCGAAAACGAGTCTGCACTGCAGCAGAAAACCCCCACATTGGTCGGGATCTCAGGCGAACAGCTCAGACGGTTTGACGAGCAGCTGTGGACCATGAGAGGTTGCGACAGGCGTCTCACGAGGAATGCTGGGGACAGGCGTGTCGGTCGGATCTGGAGGAAGAGGAGGTAGAAGTTGTTGATTGAGGGAGTAAATCATACCTCCGAGTTCCTGCATGTTGGACTGGGCTGCACGTTGCTGGGTCAGAACCTGTTGCAACATGGTCTCCAGTCTGGAGATCCGTTCCACCTGTGAGATGGTGGTTGTCTGTTCGCTCCCGGTCTCATTCTGGGTCTGTTATGGCTGGAGCATTTCTGTCGAAACCGAGGGGAACCCAGATTTGTATGAGACCCGGAACAAGACAGACTCAGGTGGAATACAAAAGAAACGGTGTTTATTTACAAGTGAAAAGACAACAGTTCTGGTACAGCTCCTCTGCAGCTCCTGGAGGAGGTAGAGGAGGACAGTCAGGACGAGGCAGAGTTCCAAATAGTTGAAAGATTGTTTTCTGTGAATCTCTTACAGTTTGATCCAGAGGAGGGTTCCAATCCTCCGGGGAGCTCCAGAGAGAGAGTCCAGCGGCTGGCAGGGCAGGCACTGGCCGGATTAGAGGCACCAGGCAAAAGGGATCCAGGCGCAGGAGGGGTTGAACCAAGGAGGGACCCAAGGGGGTCAGCAAACCAAGAACAGGTCACGAGGAGATCCAAGGAACCAAGAACAGGACACGAGGAGTCAGGAATCAA
>NC_056519.1:32479503-32485262 GCF_014905685.2 Nematolebias whitei
AAAAACACTTAGAGATGGGAGTATACTGGTCATTTGTAAAACTGAAGAACAGAAAAATAAAGCACTGAATATTGAAAGTATTTGTAGAAAAAATGTGAGAGAGAAAAGGATTTTAGGAGAGAAGAAAGTAACAAGGGGCGTGATAACAGGAATACCAGTAAATGAAGATCTAGAAAAGCTTAAAAAGAGCATTCAGGGTGCAGAGGTGAATCAATTAAAAAGATTGCTGAGAACAATAAATGGAGAAAGAACTGAAAGCCTGTCAATAATGATTGAATTTCAAAATAATGTACTTCCAGAGAAGGTTAAGATCGGGTTCATGAGCTTTCCAGTTAGGCCTTATGTCCCTCCCCCACTCAGGTGTTATAAGTGTCAAAGATATGGACACATTGCAGCTGTGTGTAAGGGACGGCAAAGGTGTCCAAAGTGTGGAGGTGATCACAGATATGAAGAGTGTGGTGACAATGCCCAAGATAAATGTTGTAACTGTGGGGGACAGCATAGAGGGACTTTTGGAGGATGTGAAATTAGGAAAAAGGCCATTAAAGTGGAGCAAATTAAAACAGTAAATAATATCAGCTATGCTGAAGCGGTGAAAAAAGTTCAAGAACAAACTGGAAGGAGAGAGATGAGTATACAACAAAACCCAGCATCCCAGTTACCAAAAGAGAGACCTGAACCTACAATTACAGTGGAGAGGATCATGTTGTTCATTGCGTATGTGATTAACTGTGCAGACCAGGTCAAGTACAAAACAGAGAAAATTAAAATAATAGTTAAAGGAGCAGAGAAATGTTTTGGTATAAAAGACATTTCATGGGAGCATATTAACAAAGAACTGGGGGAAAACGGGAAGTCAGGGACATCAGGAGAGGGGGCACTCTGATTATTCTACAGTGGAACGCTCGAAGTTTAATCGCAAATGGACAAGAATTTAAAGGCTTTATTAAAAATCTTAACAAAAACCAGACATAATATGTATTCAGGAAACTTGGCTCAAAGCAAATTTAGACTTTGTTATTAGAGGATATACTGGTGTACGCAGAGATAGAAGTGAGACCCAGGGAGGGGGATGTGTAACATTTGTAAAAATGGGAATGCACTTTAGATTATTAGCAAAAGGAACTCATTTAGAATATTTAGTTGTTGAAGTTTGGAACAGGAAGGAAAGCATCAAAGTAATAAATTTTTACAATCCTTGCAAAAGACTTTCACATGAATCAATGGAAGAACTCAATAGTTATTTAAATGGAAACATCTTTTGGTGCGGTGATTTTAATGCACACAACTCATTGTGGGGCACTAAGAATGATGGTAATGGAACAATTATTGAAGAATTAATGGAAAATAAAAATCTTGTCTGTTTAAACGATGGTAAGGGTACAAGAGTTGATATGAGAACAGGTATGGAATCAGCAATTGACCTAACAATAATATCAAATTCAATAGCAGGAATAAGTACATGGAAAATAGTTAAAGATACAACAATAGGAAGCGACCACTATCCCATAATAACAGAAATAAAATTGGATATTGAAAAATATAAGACGGGTGGTTTGCAGAAATGGTGTTTTGGTCGTGCTGATTGGGAAACATTTAGACGTATAAGTGATCAGGAATTGGAAAAAATGAATGTAAATATGGAAGTTGATCAGCTAAATGTCTCTGTTTGTCATGCAATCATACAGGCTGCTGACAAATCTATAAAGAAGAAAGGAGGTGAGGGCTGTAAGAAGATTGTTCCATGGTGGACAAAGGAGTGTGATAAAGTAATCAAAAGTTGAAATAAAGCTTTTAAAATGTTAAAAAGGAATCACAGCTACCAAAATCTTATTGAATATGAGATGTCAAGCCATTGTGAGAAGAACTATTAAAAGTGCAAAAAGGGATTATTGGAGGCATTTCTGTAATTCAGTAGGAAGAGAAACTGGGATTAATAAAGTATGGACAATGATAAGAAGAATGAATGGGATTAAAAAAGAATATGGTTATCCGGTATTAAACAATGGTCAAATTACAGCAGTAAAAGATGAAGAAAAGGCAGATCTGATGGCTAAAACCTTTACTAAAATACATAGTTCAGATAATATTACTTTGGAAGGGAAAAGGGGAAGAGAAATGACAATGATGGAGAATAGAGAGATCTTGGAGCATGTAGAGGATGGAAATGATCTATTAAATGTTCCTTTTACAAAATCAGAACTAAATGGAGCCCTACAGAAATTTAAGCTAACAACACCTGGGAAAGATCAGATTTGTTATTTAATGGTGAAACATCTTAGTGAATCCTCTAAAGACATTTTATTGGATCTTTATAATAAAGTTTGGGAGAATGGAAAATTACCACAGGGATGGAAAGAAGCAGTGATAATACCAATACACAAGCCAGGCAAAGATGACACAAACCCAGAACATTACAGACCGATTGCATTAACGTCTAATATATGCAAAATAATGGAGAAAATGATTAATGACAGGTTGATTTACTATATAGAATCTAAAGGATATATGTCACAATATCAAAGTGGCTTTAGGAGAGGTAGAAACACCATGGATTCAGTTTTAAGTTTGGAATATGAAATCAGAAAGGCCCAAGTTAAAAAGAGTATTGTAGCAGTGTTTTTTGATATTGAAAAAGCGTATGATATGATGTGGAAAGAAGGTTTATTAATTAAAATTAGAAATATAGGCATTACAGGACGGATGTACAGATGGATAAAAGATTTTCTTACCAAGAGACAAATACAAATAAGGATAGGAAACCATTATTCTGAAAAATACATTGTCGAAAACGGAACTCCACAAGGGTGTATAATAAGTCCTTTATTGTTTACAATAATGATAAATGATGTGTTTCAAACTATAGCTACTGGGATGGGTTTTTCTCTTTTTGCTGATGACGGAGCAATGTGGAAGAGGGGAAGGAACTTGGAGTTTATTACTAGAAAAATGCAAGAAGCTATTTCTAAAGTTGAAAAATGGTCATACAAGTGGGGATTTAGATTTTCGGTAGAAAAGACTAAGACAATGTTGTTTACAAGGAAAAAAATTGGAGATGATATTAAACTAAAGTTATATAACCAAGAACTAGAAAAAGTGAAGCAGTTTAAATTTCTTGGGGTCTGATTTGATGAGAGGATTACATGGAATATACACGTACAGAAAGTTTTAGATAAATGCAAGAAGGTGTTAAATATCATGAGGTGTTTAACAGGAAGTGACTGGGGGGCAGATAGGAAAGCACTTAAGGCTATATACACAGGATTAATTCGATCAGTACTAGACTATGGAAGCATTGTTTATAATTCAGCAGCAGATACAACTTTACAAAAATTAGACCGTATTCAATATCAAGCATTGAGACTGTGTACAGGTGCAATGAGATCTACCCCAACATCATCACTACTGGTAGAAATGGGAGAAATACCACTCAAAATTAGAAGAGAACAACTAACTCTAAATTACTGGGCTAATCTGAGAGGTCATGGACAGGATCATCCAACACAAGAGACAGTTAAACCTTGCTGGGAAAAATAAGTAAAAGATATTAGAAGTTTTGGTTGGACTGTGAATAAGAAAACAACAGAACTCAAAATAGATCAGATCAATATAAGTCAAACAACTCCATTACCAGTAATACCACCTTGGATACTTCCAGATGCCATGGTAGATTTTACATTATTGGAAAAAAGAAATGAGAATAATGGGTTCATTTTAAATTCAAATACAGTACAGAACCATATTGATACATATTACAGCTATGTTCAAATTTACACAGAAGCTTCCAAGAACTTTGGAACAATGAAGGCTACACCTACTTTATTTACTGAGTTCAACATCAAAGTTAGGAAAAGAAGTAACGATGGACTTTCAGTGTACACAGGGGAAATGCTCGTAATATTATTAACCATTCAGTGGGTTGAAGAAACAAGACCATTGAGATCGGTGATTTGTTCAGACTCCAGTTCATCATTAGTCAGTTTACAATATAACCATTCAGAAAGCAGGCCAGATATTTTAATAGAAATTCAACAGACACTATACAGAATAAATATGATGGGTCTAATGATACATTTTTTATGGATACCAGCTCATTATGGTGTTACAGGAAATGAAATGGCAGATAAAGCTGCAAAGGAAGCCACTAGAAATAAATCAGTGAATTTAGTAGTTAATTTTAGTAAATCAGAAATAAAACTTTTAATAAAACAGAAAATGAAGGATAAATGGCAAAAGATATGGGAGGAAGAAAAGAAAGGACGCTGGTTCTATAAAATCCAAAAGAAAACTGGAGACATGAGAAGTACAGGGAGGACGAGGAGAGAAGAGACAATTATTTCTCGTCTCAGATTTGGGCATACTGGGTTAAACAGCACTCTTTTTATTTTAGGGAAACACTGTACTGGTAAATGTGAGTACTGTGGAGCAGATGAGACAGTAGAGCATGTAATGTTACACTGCAAAATGTATGAGGAAGAAAGACGACATTTGATTCAAAATTTAAATAAAATTAAAGTAAAACTAGAATTAATTGATTTATTCAGAAATAACTCTAATAGTCAAATTTATCAGATAATCTTTCATTATCTTAAATCAACACAGTTATTTAAGAGGATTTAATCCTTGAGTGACATTTTGGTCCACACTCCTTACCAGTCGGTGGCGGTAATGCACCAATTTCGTTGTTTGCCAACCGCCAATAAACCTCAAAGAAGAAGAAGAAGGCAAGGTGGGAGAGGCTTTACAGTTGCTGCTGCAGGTAGGCTTCAAGTTGTTTGTAAGCCTCTATCTAATGCTATGTTTGCCACATCTGACTGATATGCCTCTCAACTCTTAGATGTGTATTTGTGGGACAGAAACCTTCTGCTGATCATATGTTTTAACCGTGGGAACTGGTGAGTGTTTTTGTTTTCTGGAGCTGGCAGAGCTAGTGCTGGTCTCCAGGTAATTGTTTGGGCTCTGTGTTAGTTCAGTGCTAATGCTAACAAACTTTATTTGAATATTCTTTTGACGTCATCTGGAAGGTACATTAAATGAAATGCTATTGTGCTAATGTGAAAAATTAAGAAATCTAATGTTAATGATTTATTGAAGAGTACTCAAATGAGTTTAATTCTATATATAATTTAAACTTAAATACTATAGTAAAGATGGAAAAGCATGTACATGTATTGATTATGTTTGAGATGATTTTGATGTTGATAAAAACCCAGGGTTATTTAGTAAGAGGTCTGCTTTATACAGGCCAGGTTCCTGATTCTGATGTTGATCCTGATTCTGGATTGTCTGTTGTCGAGCTGACCAGACTGGCGAGCTACCCTACAATGAACCAGGAGAACTATTGAATCCCCTCAACTCCTTCCAGTCTGGTAGGAGGTGTTTAAGCCTACAGCCACATCCACATTCTCTTTCTGGACTGAACTGAACTGAATTGGATCCCTTCCAACAATCCATCTTACTCCCATCAAGGAGATGAACTGTGAAATCTGTTTTTTCTTTCTTGGCTAAGCAAAAACAATTGTGGAGATTTCTTGTTTTGGAACCTTTCAAGTACTTGTCTGTGTGTGTATATATAGATTTTTGTAAATATTATATAATAGACAACCATATAGTGCAAAAAGTGAATTATGTGTGTTTTTACAAGGTACCACTTCCCTCTAGCAGTCAAACCCAGACTCTTCTGATTTACCTCTCAGTAACCAACTCAAATAAATATCCATATATGTAATGTATATGCTACATAAACAAGGGTTACAGAT
>NC_056519.1:32485272-32490012 GCF_014905685.2 Nematolebias whitei
ATATCCATATATGTAATGTATATGCTACATAAACAAGGGTTACAGATTTTTAAAGCTGAGGGCTTAAGCCTTATCTAGACATTTGAATGATCTGGATATCCCATTGCATTATGAAAATAATGCTTGAAAAGTGCGACACATTTTCATATACATGCATTTGACAAATTTCTTAAAAATGAAAATATTCTACAGCCTTTACACACACTTGTCAACATCACAGCTAAAAATTGTTACAGATCTGTAAAGCTGAGAGCTTCAGCCTTATATAGACTTTTGAATGATCTGGATATCCCATTAATTTATGAAAATATTGCTTTAAAAGTGTGACACATTTTTATATAAATACGCGCATTTGACAAATGGCTTAAAAATGTATGGATTCTCCAGCCTCTACACACACTTCTGAACATCACAGCTAAACAAGGTTACAGATTTGTAAAGCTGAGGGCAAAAGCTTTTTCTAGACATTTAAATTATCTTGATATCCCATTGCATTATGAAAATATTGCTTAAAAAGTGCAACACATTTTCATATACTCACATTTAACAATTTGCTTAAAAATGAAACGATTCTACAGCCTTTACACACACTTCTGAACATCACAACTAAACAAGGGTTACAGATTTGTAAAGCTGAGAGCTTAAGCCGTATCTAGACATTTGAATGATCTAGATATCCCATTGCATTATGAAAATATTGCTTAAAAAGTGCAACACATTTTCATATACTCACATTTAACAATTTGCTTAAAAATGAAACGATTCTACAGCCTTTACAAACACTTGTCAACATCACAGCTAAACAAGGGTTACAGATTTGTAAAGCAGAGAGCTTAAGCCTTATCTAGACATTTGATTGATCAGGATATCTCATTGCATTTTGAAAATATTGCTTGAAAAGTGCGACACAATTTCACATAAATACATGCATTTGACAATTTGCTTAAAAATGTATGGATTCTCCAGACTCTACACACACTAGGCAGGAGGTGGAACACCTGGAGAGCTGGTGCAGAAAGAATAACCTTCACATCAATGTGAAGAAGACGAAGGAGATGATTGTGGACTTCAGAAGGAACAAAAACATCTACACCCCCCCTGAACATAATCTGCGGTGGAAGTTGTCTCCAGCTACAAGTACTTGGGTGTACACATGAATGACAACCTCAGCTGGAGCAACAACACCACCAGCCTGATCAAGAAAGCTCATCAGAGACTCTACTTCCTCAGACGGCTGAGGCGAGCTGGTCTGGGAAGCTCAGTCCTCACCTCCTTCTACAGGTGTGCAGTGGAGAGCATCCTGTGCTCGAGCATCAATGTGTGGCATGGAGGCTGCACAGCTGCAGAAAGAAAAGCTTTGCAGAGAGTGGTGAAGGCTGCACAGAAATCTGTTGGAATCAGTCTTCCCACCATCACAGACATCTACACTTCCAGATGCAGGAAGAGGGCCACCTGCATCATGAAGGACCCCACCCACCCAGCACACACACTTTTTGCCCCACTCCCCTCAGGAAGGAGGTTAAGGAGCATTAAGTGTAGAACCACTAGACTGAGGAACAGCTTCTACCCTGAGGCTGTTAGACTCATGAATCTCTAACTAGAATAATCACTGTGAAAAACCATATCATGTTGCTGCTGATCTGTTTCACGTTGCTGCTGATCTGTTTCAATGTTGATGTGTTCATGCGTGCACATCTGCTCACAGACTCATGTTCATGTTTGTGCTGATGTTCAATGTTTTATGTTATGAGTGCTTAGTGTATATTTAGTTGATGTTTTTCTTAGTTCATATCTTAGATGTTATTACTGTTTTTCTTATACATTTTATTGTTGGATGTAACTGGGACCCTGCGTACATAATTTCGCTCCACCACATGTACCACATGAGGTGCGAATGACAATAAAGAAACTCTGACTCTGACTCTGACTCTGACTCTGACTACTGAACATCACAGCTAAACAAGGTTTACAGTTTTGTAAAGCAGAGGGGTGGTCTTGAGGTGAGGAAAAGTATCAAGCTGCAAGAAAAAGATCAAAATATCCCCCTCTAAATGTCTTGTCAAAAATTACGTTTTTCAGGTCAGAATTTCCTGACCTTGCTCTGAAAAATGTCAAAAAAATATTTTGTGCTATGGTTATTTTGAGCACAGATTCAGACTCGGGGTGGTCTGGAGATGCAGAAAAGTGTCAAGCTGCATCCGAAAGCTCTAATATTTACCCATTTTCAGTTAGACAAAGTGCATTTTCAGTAGAAACCTACAGAGATTACGTGTGCAACTAAGACTCAAGGACCACAGAATGTAATAATGCTGTTAGATTTTTACCAGCTGTAAGTTTAAAAATCCTCCCCCCCACACCTTTATGGAAAGCTGAGTCCTCCGCACGAGAAGAAAATTTCCAACTTTAACATTACATTTGTGGAAATGTTAAATTTTTTTTTTTTTTTTACGAATAATTAAGATTAAGTGCATACAAAATAAGACTATATAACTTAAAACTAAAAAAACAAAGTATAAAGTAGAGAAATGGCATCTTCCACAGATCTGTGGAAAATTCTCCACAGATCTGTGGAAGATGCCATCACAGCTAAAAACGGCTTACAGATTTGGAAGGCTGAGAACTTGAGCTTTATTTAGATATTTGAATGATCTGGATAGCCCATTGCATTATCGAAATATTGCTTGAAAAGTGTGATGCATTTTCATATAAATACAGGCACTTGGCAAAATGGCTTAAAAATGTTTGGATTCTCCAGCCTCCATGCATCCCCCTGAACCACCCATGCCATAACGACACCCCCCCCCCCCCCCCCACCCCCCAGACATTCTAGACCAACCAAAAACAAAGAATAAATAAATTATTTTTTATTTTAAGCTAAAAATCTTATCTTAGATTCAAATACCTTGCAAAGAGAATATTTTCCCAATCTAAAGTGGTTCCACACATATTTAGCGATCCTCATATTCGGAGGTGAAAAAAAAAGAAAATGTCGGAACTTATCAGCTGGTAGAAATTGATCTGAATATTTGAGGTAAGCATGCAGTATATCTTTGGAAAGAAGAGACTCGAAGCTTTGTGATTAGACTTGCAAACATTCAATTGTGTCAATAAATCATTGCATCATGAATGTGTTTATATACTGAAATCAGTCTAAGTTAGTCAAACTGCAGAACCTTTACAGATTTAGAAAGCTGAAATGTTAGCTTTTTTAAATTTCTTCACTTTGACATTCAGAGTACTGGGCAGAAATCACATCGCGTCAACACCCGCCGCGGGCCTTCGCAATGCTTTGTTTTAATTAAACAGTCGGATTCCCCTAGTCCACACCAGTTCTAAGTCAGCTGCTAGGCGCCAGCCGAGGCCACCCGCCGGGGCGCCCCGCTCGCGCGGGACCCCGGCGGGCACCGCAGCTGGTGAGATCCGCGGAAAGTGTCCGGCACACGTCCAGAGTCGCCGCCGTGCCGCATCCGCCCGCCGGCCCGACTTCGCAGCCGGGTGCGGACACCGCGCCGCGAGACGCCCGGCCCACCGGCACAGCCACTGGCCAAAAGGATGGCCCAGCACAGAAGATCAACATCATCAGGCCAGGACTCTGCGGTCTACACTCATCTCCAGGCCAGTGGTCACTCTTTCAGGGATGAAGATGTTCACATCCTGGACAGAGAGGAACGATGGTTTGAGAGAGGAGTAAAGGAGGCCATCTTTGTGAAAAGAAACCGTCCATCGTTAAACAGGGGTGGAGGCCTCCGGGTTCAACTGTCCCCCTCTTACAATGCTGTGATTGCTAGTATCACTCAGCCTCCTGTGAATAGTAAACAGCCATCAGTGTGCTAATGATCCATTGTTAGGCTGATGGTCCTTCTTGAGCATGTGATCAGCTGGTTTTGGTTGTCAGCAGCAAAACTGGTTGATCCACTCTAAGAAGGTGCTATTTAAGAGTCTGAGCTGAATACAGCACCTCAGACTGAGGAAGTCTCTCGGACGAGAGACGAAACGTTTCTAAATTTTTTTTGTTGATTTGCTTTGTTTTGTTTTTTTGAATGTCCAGAGGACCAGATTGAACTTTTTTTGATTTTTCTACATGGATTATTGAGCATGCATCAGGATATACTAACTTTCATTTTACTTTTTGTTTTTTAGTGGACCAAATCGACATTATTTGCTTTGCCCTGTATGCAACAAGGCACAGGCATGTTTGTCAGTGCACCTCAGAAGAGTATGCATGAAAAAGGCTAAAGGGGATTTAATCAACGAGGCTGTAAAGAAAGCTAAGGATGAGGTCCATAGTGTGTTGGTTTCCGGCCGTGTTTTTCCATTCCCACTGCTGAAGAGCATCATGGAGGACTCTCGTCCACTACACAGGTTTGGGGATGACCTTGTCAGCCATTTTCAATTGTCTGTCCTTTTTCTTGATGTCTGATTTGTATAGCAAGACACTAACATGTTTTTTTACATTAGAATGATTCAGGAACTGCAGAAACGGCACATGGCTGTAACTGAAATTCCTCAAAATTTTGGAGAATTTCAGCTGTGATATAGGAATGATTATTTTGATGCTTTTATGTCAATTTACACTCATTTACATGTAGTTTGGAAACACACTTATATAACGTGTTATTCACATATTAGAGATTGTACTTTGTTTAACATGTCACAAAGACAAAAGGGGGGGAATGATTTATGTTGCCTTTGTTAATATTTGGGACATTCTTTGATGGTTTGCAGAGGGATGGAGGGGTG
>NC_056519.1:32490112-32491188 GCF_014905685.2 Nematolebias whitei
ATTTTCCTAAAACCTGCATTTTTCTGGAAACTTATCACACTAATCAGGCAATATTTTATTATAGCAATGGAATATCTTGATGATTCAAATGTCAAAACAAAGCTCAGCATCTCTTCTTTCCAATGATATACTGCATGCTTAGCTTAAATATTCAGAACAATTTCTACCAGCTGAAACATTCAAATTTGCTTAATTTTTTAATTCCCAACCTGGAGTATTCATCACAAGTGCTGACTTCCCGAGATTGCGACAATGTTTCTGCTTTCAGGGTATCTGACTCAGGTAAGGTTTCTAGTCTAATATAAAGATAATTTCTTTCTTTGTCTTTTGGTGGGTCTGTGGGTGTCTTGGTGGGTCTGGGTGGGTGTCTGTGGGTGTCTGGTGTGAGTGGATTGGGGGGAGGGATGCAGAATTTTGGAGGACTCTGGGGAGATATGGGTGGACTGGGGCATCACATATATCAGGCAATATTTTCATAAAGCAATGGAATATCTGGATGATGCAAATGTGAAAACAGAGCTCAGGGTCTCTTTTTTCCAGTCATATACTACATGCTTAGCTTAAATATTCAGAACAATTTCTACCAGCTGAAACATTCAACATTTGCTTAATTTTTTAACTCCCAACCTGGAGTATTCATCACAAGTGCTGACTTCCCGAGATTGCGACAATGTTTCTCCTTTCAAGGTATCTGATTCAGTTAAGGTTTCTAGCCTAAAATACAGATAATTTCTTTCTTCTTTGTCTTTTGTTGAGTTTGGGGGGGCGTCTTGGTGGGTCTGTGGGTGTCTGGTGTGGGTGGATTGGGGGAGGGATGCAGAATTTTGGGGGACTCTGCGGAGGTTTGTGTGTACCTGTGGGGTTCTGGGTGGTTCTCTGGAGGTAGGAGGGTCTTCTAGGTTATGTGGAGTCTAGTAGTGCTTGTGGGGGCATCCAAATCTGTAATATTTTCATAGCTGTGGTGTTCAGAAAGGTTTGTGGGGGCTGTAAAATGCAGTTATTTTCAAGCAATTTTCCTAAAACCTGCATTTTTCTGGAAACTTATCACACTAATCAGGCAATATTTTATTATAGCA
>NC_056519.1:32491288-32492713 GCF_014905685.2 Nematolebias whitei
AAACCACAGCCAAGGGAACGGGCTTGGCAGAATCAGCGGGGAAAGAAGACCCTGTTGAGGTTGACCTTTCAGCACATGCGCTGAAATCCGTGAGCACATGCACTGACATGGTTAACACCTATGCTGATGGGGGTTTTAGGCCACAACCTCTTTGTCATTATCACAAATAACCGACTGTACGTGTACACTGCGTCTTTCAGGCTTGAATATTAATCATAATCTCGTTCATATTTTTCAATTTCAACATATGCGCTCCCCGGGAGACTCTTCACCCGTGAGCTTTGAAAAACCAAAGTGTCCAGGCATGTGACCTGTTACCCTTCAGTCTTCAAAATCCATGATAATCCCCCCCATAAATCTTGTTGGCACACATGAATTATGTGGATTTATCATATTTCATAATTATCAGCACATGTGCTAACTTCCCCAGCCTGGGTGGGGAGAAAGTCCTCTGCCGTCAACACATGTGCTGACTTCCCCAGCCTGGGTGGGGAGAAAGTGCTCTGCCGTGCGCACATGTGCTGACTTCCCCAGCCTGGATGGGGAGTAAGTAATTTTTAAACGTTAATAAGTCGGTCAAAAATGGGTCTAGGAAGGTCGACCTTGTGTCAATCCTCATCTACTCCTCGAGAGCTTTCCGTGGATGAGCGTGGCATCCTCGTAGCTCCAAAATTGAGCCTGCTATTAACGTTTTAAAATTGGGCGTTTTCTCAGGCAGCCTTTTAAACCCTCTGAGAAAACGCCCAATTTTAAAACGTTAATAGGGGTTAGGGGACTGATTTTTCTTTAAAAAAAATGTACAGATATAATGTCCCACTCCAAGTCACTTGTGAATACTAGCAAAACCTGACCATGTTCATCAGAAACTAGAGATTACAAGCTTTCATCAGTGGGGAGTAAGCACTCTGCCGTGGGCACTGGAGAAATATTTAAAAAATGACCTTGTCCATTTTTACAGCAAATATTACAAAGGGTATGCTGTTTTCAAACATATAAAACATGTCCCATTCCTATCTCCAGCTGACTCATAAGCAGCTGCTGAATTGTTGTATATTAGGTGTAAAATAGCCTTGCAGGAATCTGTTCATTTTCTGTTTACAAACAGTTAAATACAGAAATTAGTCTTCACTGACATTATTTTGGAGATATAAATGTTATTTTTTTCTAGCAATGAGCAGCATGACTGATGGATAAACAGAGATCTATATGCAAATATGTTTTAAAAACATCAATATATTTTTATTCTATACTTAGATATTTGAAGCTCAACTATACAATCAAAATAGTTTTCAAGGATTCAAGAATTCAATGTTCTTTATTTGGTTTGAGTTGTCACACATTTCTTTATTCGGGGTCCCAGTTATACTCACAAAAGTATTAAAATGTAAAAGAAAAACAGTAATAATATCTAAAATATGAACTCAT
>NC_056519.1:32492723-32498551 GCF_014905685.2 Nematolebias whitei
CATAAAATCACATTTAAGCAATAAAATGTAAAAGAAAAACAGTAATACGATATAAAATATGAACTCATAAAAACAAATAATAAAATACATTCAGCACTATTAGCAAAAAAGCATAAAAATATTACATTGAACAGCAGCACAAAGGCCTTTACATTTTATATTTTAGTTTTTCTCATGCCAGCCACTCCAAATTCAAACTCTCTCCTCTGAAGGAGTTCCTGTTAACTCCATAATTGAATAGGAGTTCCTCATCCACTTTGATGTCCCTGTCTGCAATGAACAGTATCACATCAGTCTGTAGCCCGTCCTCCTCCATCGTGTACATTCTGGGCCTGATGTTGGGTCTTTTCCTCGAATGGTTAATTAACCGTCCAAATGTCATCCTGCCCGGGTGGCATTCACAGTTTTCGTTGTGTGCGTCAATGCACATAGACTTGTCACCTTTCTTGTAAAAAAACATGTAACCAGTCTCAGCCTCTTGTGTCGTTTGGTGGATTGCCTTGCCCACTGGAGCTGTCACTACCTTCCCGTGATAATCACAGATTACTTCCCCTTTTTTAAAAGTTTTTGTTGTAATGACACCCCTGCCTTTCCCCTCAATTTCTTTTACAAGAAGTCCTCTCCATTTTTGTTTTTTTACGAGCTGTCTTATGTGTTTTGACATTAATGCGTCACTCACGTCTCCAGTGGGTTTCCAGTTATTGATTACAGATGAAGCAGTAGGCACATTACTTTTCCATCCTTGGGATTTTATCCACAAATCAACCCGGCGTGCACTTGGCATGCGGCGTCCAAAGTGTGCTAAAAAAAAAACTATAGTGAATCATCTAGAATCAATTAGGGCATAACTTAAGATCTGATATGAAGAAACAAACTTACATAGTATGTGATTGATCCGCAGCTTTGTCTGGGCTTTAATCCACCTTTCATAAGAGTTTCTTTTATGTTGAAGTGAAATGTGTGACCGCAGATCCTTGGATGGGGCTTCTACATTGAGTTCCACTGGATAGACTTCTAACAGCCTGTTAAAGGCTGTTATCGCATCCATTTGTGCATTGGTACTGCGTCCTGGAGCTTCACATGCAGGCATGGAGGGGGTGAAGTCTGGATCAGAATCTGTGCTGAAAAGAAAATTAAATTGTTCAAGTGTAATGTTACTTGTGAATATATCAAATAGTTACATTACAAATTGGATTAAAAAAACAATTCTTACTTGGAATCACCTCCAGCAACTTCCAATTTTTTCCTTGTCTCCACAATGTGATCACAGGTTTTTACCCTGTAATGTTTGTCAGCAGTCGAGGTGGAATGGGTAAGGTACTCGGCCACCAACGTCTTGTCAGCCTCGCTGGACGTTTTAAAATGGGTTTCAAAGGCCCTGCGAGCCATCTGGCTTGTGACAGATGGAAGCTTGTATCTAAAAGGCAAGGTTAAACAGAATGTTAGTGGGAAGTTAAACATACTCTGAGAAATGCACCATTTAACAAATATACTGCAGTTCTCTCTCAAATTCATTCATGAGACAAATTTGTCATGGAATCAGGATGCCATTATTTCATCTTACTTTGAATGGAGCCTGTTCAAATCATTTGATGAGTTGTATATCGGCCTCCCCGCCGATGATACCAAAAATCTTTCTATGCCGTCATCATCAATCTCTGTTTTACACCTTTTGGATCGGAGGATTTGTGGCCTGATATGGGTGTAGTACATATCAAACCACTGTGGGGGAGAATGAGATCATGGTAAGGTTTTATTTAAGATACATGCCAAAGTGCCAGTTCAATGTAATACTTGTCTAATATGCTTTTAAACTTACCATCTCCTCCTCCTGATTTAAGGCAAACACTGCCACCTGCTGGGCAGCTGTTTTATGTTCTTTTACTCCAATGACTGCATAGCCCTTGTCATTTCTCTGGCGATTCACCCACTCCTCTACCTGTTCAAAAAGTACATTGCTTTATTAAATAAGTAGTCAATTTTTTTGTGAAAGTTAAACAGGTAAAGTGGTATAGAGCAAAATAATAACAAAATACATACCGTCATATTTTCTGCCACACCAGGCCTTTGCAGGTTTTTAAGTATAATTATGGCCTCCAGATAATATACAGCCAAACTGCATTCTGTTTGGTTAAGTGCTGATTCTTGGGGGTACACCTTTCCCATGACTGCCAAAAAGTCTTTTTTGGCAGCCCTAAGTACAGCCCAGCACTCATGGGGAGTCTTTATTTTCTTTCCTGTCAGCATGTCATGTCTGTTAAAAAAGCACATGTGGAAAATTATATTAAAATAAATTTTGATATAAAAGTATGCATGCTTAGGCTACTGAAAAAAATCAAACTTGCCTCTTTCTTGTGATTTCTTTTGATACCAGCTTTGAACACTTTGCCTGCTGCAAATCAAGAAATTTGATAAAATCTTCGCAATGACCATGCAGCACAGGGTCTTTCCGTTTCAGGCTGGTATCATATGTATGGAACTTTAAGAAGCTGAAAAAGAAAATGTGTTTTATGATGCAACAATATACACATATCGGTGTTCTGATTGACAATAAATGCAGACAAACAGCTACAAACCTTTTGATATTTTTCAGATAATTTATCTGTGTTTGTTTCATCAAGTTGGCGGCTGACAAATCACGGATGTACTGTTTGGCTTTCTCCTTTTCCAAAACAAAGGCAAGAGAGGGCGCACTTGGGTCCATATAAAATAAAAACCGTGCCACATTGTCTACCTGAAAAGGAAATAGCATTTTAAAATATCACAATATCTCTGCTGTCAAACAAAAGTAATAAGCTCATCTTTGTAGAGTTTAGCAGCAGCTTGCAGTTTTTTATTCTGTGAACTCAGTTTCATTGGAATTAAGGCCCTCGTGCCACATTGAGATCAAAACATAAATATTTACATGTAGTAAGTACTCCTTACATCTTGTTTGAAGTTTGGAAGTCCACGGTCTTTTTCCAAGTATATGGCATAGTCACGGAGTAATGTGTGGTCAGTGGAATGTTTTTTGTACAGACCCATCTCAGCCATCACTTGTCTTTTTGTCATCTGCCACTGGATCGGCCTATCACTGCAATGGGGACAGAGATGTTAGAAAACTGTACATTTTACATCTATTTTCTGTCTGCTTAAATACAAAATAAGAATCGGACTGAACTCACCATTGAAAAGTCTCTGCACTGCTGCAGCTGTCCACTGCTCCAGAATGTGCACTTTCTTCATCGTCTGCTGCAGCTGGCTGCAAGGGCACATCACATTGTTGCAACTGAAATTCTTCAAAATTCTGAGGAATTTCAGTTACAATCATGTGCCGCTTCTGCAGTTCCTGAATCATTCTAATGCAAAAAACGAACAAACATGTGTTAGTGTCTTGCTATACAAATCAGACATCATTAAAAAGGACTGACAATTGAAAATGGCTGACAAGGTCATCCCCAAACCTGTGCAGTGGATGAGAGTCCTCCATAATGCTCCTCAGGAGGGGGAATGTGAAAACCCGACCGGAAACCAGCACGCTATGGGCCTCCTCCTTAGCTTTTTTTAGCGCTTCATTGATGGTCTCCCCATTAGCCTGTTTCATGCACACCCTTTTCAGGTGTACTGACAAACAGGCCTGTGATTTATTACATACAGGACAAAGCAGATAATGCCGGTTTGGTGCACTAAAAAAAACAGAAAAAGTAAATGAAAGTTACTATAGGTTTTATCGATATTCATATCTGTTTGTGCCATCTGTTGAAATGTGAAACAGTCCTGGGTGAAACATGCATTGCATTCAAAAGGTGATGTGAAAACAGCTGTTGCATGAACTAAAGCATGGGTCTGTAACCTGCAGCTTTGGAGTCACATGCTGGCCTTTGGTCCCTTTACAGTTGGAGCAGGTTGTTATAGCTCTGGACAGATTTATTTTAATAAATCAAAGTGTAAAAATGGCTATTTTGATCATAACGTTTACAGACCCCTGAACTAAAGCATAGATTGCAATATAATCTATTTCTAAATAAATATTTGCAGAGGCAACAACATCACAAAGAAGGCACATTACCCAGAAAAAACCAGTTTTACTGCTGGTGTTGAAAGTTTCAAGCTAGCACTGCCATGCATTTCATTATGACCGGGGGAGGGGGAGCTCCTCAGTCATTAAGTACATTTGATGACAATGCACAGCTCAAACTGGGGAAAACATTTAAAACAAAGTACAACCTTATCCAATTTCACAGCAAATATTACACTGGGTATGCTGTTTTCAAACATATAAAACATGTCCCATTCCAATCTACTCCTGACTCACAAGCAGCTGATGAATTATTCTGGCATCAAATTGTAAGTTTGCTCTTTTAAACAGTACCAACATTAAGGGTTTGAATCTTCTAGGCTGACTTAGTTCCATAAAACTGTTACTCCATCAACCTAGGTATTAATTTCTCAGTAGGGAAATGTGTTTTAAAAATCAATAAACTAAAGCAGATTTTTTAGCCTCTCTCCCCTCCCAAAATCTCTTCACACTAAGCTTTTTAGGAAAACTGTTTCCCAAATGTATCTCTCCAAAAACTTACCTGTTGGAATCCATTTTGTAGAGAAAAACAAGCAAGTTGAAGAAAAAAAAATCCAGATAAATGGATGCCTTCTTCAGAACAATGGACCAAAATTGTAACAAAATCAACTGGGCTTGTAGCACCAACTCTCCTCTGCGACTTCTTCAAATTGTGGAAGGGGGTAAACAGGTTTCAAGCTCTTGGGTTCAAATCACATGCAAATCATCAGTGCAGTACCCTCAGTCTGATTGGCTCACTCACTGCCAATAGATTGAAGTTTTCTAAACAAGATCTTTTGTTTCTAACAAGCCTAAATTCCTCTTTGTATAGTAAATTACCAATTATATACATCACAGTGACATTTGGCTTACCTCAAAATGTAGAACACATTCTTCCCTTTAAAACAGCACAAATCATAAAAGGGACTCACGTCTAAAAACCAGCCATTTTAAAGATGGAAATGGAGCCAGAAAATTATGTTTTAAGCACACAATAACTGCAGTATTAATCTCAATAATGCATGTAGTAATAGTAAGTGAAGTGGGGCTGAGTGTTTCTGGGGGGTTCTGTGGGGGTCTTATGGGGGTCTGATGGGGTCTGGGGAATTGTGGGGAGGTAAGGGGGGGTCCTAGGGGTTTCTGGGGATGTCTGCAGATTTTGTGGGGGCTTGGGAAGGTCTGTGGGCTTTTGTGGTTACTGGGTGGTCTGCAGAGGTTTTGGGGGTCTGGTGAGGTGGGAAGGATCTTCAGGGTAATGGGGGTCTGGTGGTCTTGGGTTCTGTGGGGGTCTGGTGGGGTCTGGTTAGGTCTGTTGAATTGTAGGGAGATATGGGTGGTCTGGGAAATCATAAATATCAGGCAATATTTTTAATAAAACAATAAACTATTGGGATTGTTCAGATATGAAAATAAAGCTTAAGATCTCAGATTTCCACATCCATAATCCTTTATTAGCTGTGATGTTCAGAACAGTTTTGCAGAGGCTGTAAACTAAATACATTTTCAAACCATTTTTCAAAAATGTGCATTTTCTGGAAATGTGTCACACTTATCAGGCAATATTTTAATAAAGCAGTAGGCTAGCTTGATGATTCGAATGTTAAAATAAAGGTTAATATGTCAGCTTTCCAAATCTGTAATCCTTTCTTAGCTGAGATATTCAGAAAGGATTGGAGAGGCTTAATCAGAAACAAGAGATTACAAGCTTTCATCAGTGGGGAGTAAGCACGCTGCCGTGAGCACACGTGCTGACTTCCCCAGCCTGGGTAAACTTTGGCTTTTGCTTTGCAAA
>NC_056519.1:32498651-32501402 GCF_014905685.2 Nematolebias whitei
CACTTATGAACCTCTGAAAAGAGATCCAGGAAGTGGTTACAAGAAGAAGTTAATAGATTGCCTGAAAATTTTGGAGCAGGACAAGGCTATTGACCGTTTTCTGTACCACAGACTGTACCCAGGGGAGGCCACACCTAGTCTGTATGGTTTACCTAAAATCCACAAACAAGGTGTACCTTTAAGACCAATCGTTAGCATGATTAACTCTGTCACTTACAATGTTTCCAAATATCTGGTGTCTGTACTCATCCCTTTAGTTGGCAGCTCAGAACACCACATACAGAACACCATGGACTTTGTGGATAAGGTGAGGGATGTCATCATGGAGACTGATGAAACAATGGTCTCTTTTGATGTCACATCACTCTTTACGTGCATTACTGTTGATGATGCAGTAAAGGTGGTCAGTTTAAAATTAAAATCAGACACCACTCTGAGCAGCAGGACCACGCTTTCCACAGAACAACTGTGTCAACTCTTGAAACTGTGCCTGCAGTCAACCTACTTCACATATGGGGAGCAATATTATAGGCAGCCTGTACATGGAGGAGGTAGAAAAGTGAGCCTTGACATCCTTTTCAGGGACACTACCATGTCATTGGTTCAGGTATGTTGACGACACCTGGGTTAAAATTAAATCTCAGGAAGTCCAACATTTTACTGACCACATCAACTCTGTGGATAAATACATCAAGTTCACACGAGAAGATGTAAAAAATGGCAGGTTGGCTTTCTTGGACTGTGACGTCTCAGTCTCTGAGAGGACATTTGCAAACTGAGGTGTACCGCAAACCCACCCACACAGACCAGTATTTGCAGTTTGACTCCCATCACCCTTTGGAGCACAAGTTAGGAGTCATCAGGACTCTGTATCACAGAGCAGACAGCGTCCCCACTAGCTCAGGAGCCAGGCAGAAGGAGAAATCCCACACAAGACAGGCTCTAGAGCAATGTGGATATCCTAACTGGGCCTTCCTGAAAGCAGAGAAGAAACCCAAACAGGACTCCAGTCAGCCAACAGGTGAAAAGGAGGAACCCAGACCAGTGGTCATTCCATATGTTGAGGGAGTATCAGAGAAACTGAGACGTTTATTTTCTAAACATAACGTCCCAGTGGCTTTTAAACCCCAAAATACGTTACGGCAAAGACTGGTTCATCCCAAAGATCCAGTCCCCCAGCACAAACAGAGTAATGTTGTGTATGTTGTTCAGTGTCAGGAGGGCTGTGATCAGTCTTACATCGGGGAAACAAAACGGCCACTGGCCAAAAGGATGGCCCAGCACAGAAGATCAACATCATCAGGCCAGGACTCTGCGGTCTACACTCATCTCCAGGCCAGCGGTCACTCTTTCAGGGTTGAAGATGTTCACATCCTGGACAGAGAGGAACGATGGTTTGAGAGAGGAGTAAAGGAGGCCATCTTTGTGAAAAGAAATCGTCCATCATTAAACAGGGGTGGAGGCCTCCGGGTTCAACTGTCCCCCTCTTACAATGCTGTTATTGCTAGTATCACTCAGCCCTCTGTGAACAGTAAACAGCCATCAGGTGCTAATGATCCATTGTTAGGCTGATGGTCCTTCTTGAGCATGTGATCAGCTGGTTCTGGTTGTCAGCAGCAAAACTGGTTGATCCACTCTGAGATGGTGCTATTTAAGAGACTGAGCTGAATACAGCTCCTCAGACTGAGGAAGTCTCTCGGATGAGAGACGAAACGTTTCTACATTTGTTGATTTGCTTCGTTTTGTTTTTTTGAATGTCCAGAGGACCAGATTTAACTTTTTTAGATTTTTCTACCTGGATTATTGAGCATGCATCAGGATATCGAGATAATTGTTTTTGGCGATATAAGTTGAGACTATCTCGATATAAACGAAAGTTTTATACTACAAGTTCCTCCTGCAATCTTCTCCCACTCACACCCCTCCTCCTTCACTGAATACAAGCCTCAGCGGCCCCCTCCTTCCTGCCTGCAGGAGGTCGGCAGACAGCACAGCATGTTGCTGTTGCCATCTTTCTTTGTTGGAAGCACGTCTCTCTTGTAAATGAGTCCTCGAGGCCGAATGGGATTAACCTGGTTGAACACAGCAGATATGAAGATCAACTTATCTACTGAGGGAGAAAAACAATGTCTGTTCTTTCAATTCAATTCAGTTTATTTATATAGCACCAAATCACAACAGAAGGTGTCTCAGGACATTCACATACATAGAAAGCCAATTAGTAAAGTTATCTAAGGAATCCAGCAGACAAGTTGAATCTTGGCTTTGTTTCAGTCTCCCATCCTGAGCAAGCACAGTGGCAGCAGTGGAAAGGAAAAACTCCCTTTTAGCAGGAAGAAACCTCCAGCAGAATCAGGCTCAGGACAAGCGGCCATCTGCTTTGACCAGCTGGTTGAGTGGACAGAAAGGAGAGACAAACGAACACAGAATGGTCGGTCCAGACATAGGTCCAGGTGAACCTGAAAGACAAAAAAAAAAAAGTTAAGGATAGAAAAAATAATTACAAATACAAAACAGGTTGAGCAGAGTAAGTAAAGACAGTAGCAGAGTGAAAAAGTGTGGTCAGTTTGTCCTCTAGCAGTCTAAGCCTATAGCAGCATAACTAAAGGACAGCTCAGGAAACCCAAGCCGACCCTAACTATAGGATTTATCAAAAAGGAAAGTCTTAAGCCTAGTTTTAAAACTGGATAATGTGTCAGCCTCACGGACAGAGATTGGAAGTTGGTTCCACAAGAGAGGAGCCTGAGAACT
>NC_056519.1:32501502-32502622 GCF_014905685.2 Nematolebias whitei
AGCGACGAGAAAAATGTTGGATGTTGCTAGAGGTGATTCCAAGTAAGAATTGTCTTTAATACAATTTGTAATGCAACTATTTAATATATTCACAAGTAACATACAATTTGTAATGCAACTATTTAATATATTCACAAGTAACATGACACTTGAACAATTTATTTTTATTGTCAGCACTGAATCTGATCCGGACTGCACCCCCTCCTTGTCTGCGCTTGAAGTTCCAAAAGGCAGTTATAGAAAGATGGATGCTTTAACAGCCTTTGACAGGCTGTTACAAATCCATCCTGTGCAAGTGAATGGAAAAGCCCCATCCAAGGATGTCCGATCAAAAATTTCTTTTGAACATAAAAGAAATCTCTATGAAAAGTGGCTTAAAGCACAAATGAAGCTGCGGATCAATCACATAATATGTAAGTTTGTTTCTTTATATCAGATCTTAAGTTATGCCCTAATTGATTCTACATGATTCACTGTATTTTTTTAGCATACTTTGGACGCCACATGCCAAGTGCAGGCCGGGTTGGTTCCTGGATAAAATCCCAAGGATGGACCTGCAACGTTCCTACTGCCACATCTGTCATAAATAACTGGAAACCCACTGGAGATGTGAGTGATGCATCATCATCAAAACACCTGAAACAGCTGGTCAAGAAACAAAAATGGAGAGGACTTCTAGTAAAAGTATTTGAGGGGAAAGGCAGGGGTGTGGTGACAACCAGAACTTTCAAAAAAGGGGAAGTAATATGTGATTACCATGGGAAGATGATGACAGCTCCAGAGGGCAAGGCAATCCACCAATCTACACAAGAGGCAGAGACTGGCTACATGTTTTTTTATTAAAAAAATGAAAAGAATATGTGCATTGACGCACACAGCGAGAACTGTGAATGCCACCCGGAAATGACGACATTTGGACGTCTAATTAACCACTCAAGGAAAAGACACAACATCAGGCCCAGACTATACACAATGGAGGAGGAGGGTGTACAAACAGATGTGATTCTTTTTATTGCAATTAGGGACATCAAAGTAGATGAGGAACTCCTGTTCAATTACGGAGTAAACAGGAACTCCTTCAGAGGAGAGAGTTTGGATTTGGAGTGGCTGGTCTGAGATT
>NC_056519.1:32502722-32516653 GCF_014905685.2 Nematolebias whitei
GAGTGCTGCGCCGTACTTAGTGCTGCCAGAAAAGACTTTTTGGCAGTCATAGGAAAGGTGTTCCCCCAACACACAGCACTAAGCCAAGTAGAATCGCGTCGCGACCGAGTGCGCTGGTGGACCGAGTGCTGCAGATCGTCGAGGAGTCGGGCCGTCCCCGCCGCAGCGTGTCTCTGACTATCAGCGGAAGGATCTAGTCAGGCTCCGTGAAGGGAATCTCCAGGAGCTGCCGCCGGGACGGTTTGGGTGAATCATGCAGAGACACGGTAAGCAGGCAAAAGGGTTGGAATCTGGAGAAATAAACACAGACAACATGGATGAGATTAAAAAATCTCTCAATTTCATGAGTGCTGAACTGTCAGAGCTGGCTAAACGTCAAGAACTATTGATCAGTTTAGTTGAGGAGGTTAAACAGCTGAAAGTCGCACTGAGAGAAAGATGTTAAAATTTCTGAACTTGAGAGAAAAGTGGATGAACTGGAACAATACACACGAAGGGAAGATTTATTAATCACTGGACTTGAGGTGAAACCAAGAAACTATGCTCGAGCAGTGGCAGGTGGGGACAACTCAGAAGATGCTCCTCAGGAACACTTGATCACGTTGGAGCAACAAATCGTGACTGTTTTGAAAAAGAAGGACATTGATATCACACCTGAGACCATATCAACTTGTCACACCTTACCAACTAAGTCAGATACAAATAAACCACCCATTGTCATCAAGTTCACCAGTAGAAAAGCAAGAAACAATTTAATGGTACAAGCTAGAAAACTGAAAGGGACAAATGTGTACATAAATGAGCATTTAACTAAAAAAATGGTAACATCGCTCGTGAGGCAAGGTTGTTGAAAAAACAAAACAAAATAGTGGCAACATGGACAAGAAATGGAAACATCTGGGTTAAGGATCATGAAGGATCACTAGCGAAAATGATAAAGGAACTGAGGGATTTAGAGAAATTTAGATGAATTAGTTAGGAATAAATTGAAAAGTAAACTGAAACAACTTTATACGCAATTAAAAAGTATGGACGTCAATGAATACAAACACTGAGATATGAATACTGATGATGACTCTGAACTTAAAATTTATGATGTAGATTATCAGTTTTGTTCAAATTTCTTTCCAGTAATCAAAGAATGTGAATATTATAATGAAGAGCAATTTAACAATATCAACAGGAAAATAGACGACCTTTCCATTATTCATATTAATAGTAGAAGTTTAAGTGCAAATTTATCAAATATAACAGATTATTTAAAACAATTACACAGAACATTCAGTATTATAGCTGTCTCAGAAACATGGTGTAATGATGAAAATATAAACAGTGTTAACATTGAAGGGTATGAACTTTATTATATGAACAGACAAAATAAACGAGGTGGTGGAGTGGCTCTATTTATAAATAAAGAAATTACATGTAAAAAAATTGACAAAATGTCGGTTATTGTAGAAAATCTCATGGAGATGATTACAATTGAAATAATAAACACTAATTCAAAAAATATAATGATAAGTTGTGTATATAGATCATCTGAGTCAAATATAGAACTATTCAATGATCACATTATGGAGATGCTGCAGGGGAGTATTAATAAAAATGTGTTTTTGTGTGGAGATTTCAATATCGACTTACATAAAAATACAGACTCAAATAACATCAGTACATTTATTAATTCAATGACTAGTTTAAATCTGTATCCATTAATATCTAAACCGACAAGAATTACCACTCACAGTGCCACTACAATTGACAATATCTTCACAAATATAACTAGTACAGAGATAATGGGGGGAATTTTAATTACTGATGTAAGTGACCACTTACCAGTTTTCACAATTTATGGTAAAATTCATTGTCATATAAAAGGTGATACAAACAAGAGAAAAATAATAAATACATCACAAAAAGCCTTGAATAATCTAATTAACGATTTACAGGAACAGAATTGGAATATGGTGTATGTTGATGATGTTAACATAGCATATGATGTATTTATGAATACCTTGGTAGCATTGTATGAAAAACATTGTGTGCAAAAAAATTATACAAAACGAAATACTGTTGATAAACCATGGATGACGAATGGGTTGAAAAATGGTTGTAAAAAAAAGAACAATTTGTACTCGCGCTTCTTGAAATTGAAAACAAAAGAAGCAGAAGAAAGGTACAAAAAGTATAAAAAAACTGGTTTGGATCATAAGAAAACATAAGAAGGAACATTATAGTAATTTATTATATAAAAGTCATGGTAATATGAGAACAACATGGCAAATAATTAATAGCGTTTTAAAAAATCATGAATCCAAATCAAGTTTCCCACAATATTTTGTAAAGGATGGTAATGATATACATGACCACAATGTGATTGTAAATGAGTTTAATAAATATTTTGTAAATGTTGGCCCAAGCCTTGCAAACAAAATACCTAAAGTATATACAAACGTGAATCACAAAATTACAAGTAGTACTAATAGTATTTTTTTGGAAGGAACTAACAAAGAAGAGGTAAAGGATGTTATAAATAACCTTGCAGATAAAAGATCTAAGGACTGGGTTGACATGGACATGATGTTTGTAAAAAATATAATGAGTTATGTCATCGAACCGTTTATACACATCTGTAACCTGTCATTCAAATCAGGAATATTTCCAAATAATATGAAAGCAGCCAAGGTGGTTCCACTTTTTAAAAATGGGGACAAACATGACTTTAATAATTATAGACCAATATCACTGTTACCGCAATTTTCAAAGATTTTGGAGAAACTATTTGGGATCAGATTGAATTGATTTATTGATAAACAAAACATACTAAGTAATAGTCAGTATGGATTTAGAAAAAACAATTCAACATCAATGGCACTTGTTGAATTGGTGGATCATATAACAAATACAGTTGATCAGAAGAAGAGTTGTATTAGTATTTATGTTGATTTAAGAAAGGCATTTGATACTATAGATTATGGAATTCTTCTTGATAAACTATATAAATATGGTATTAGAGGGACTGCATTAAAGTGGGTAAATAGTTATTTGGAAGATCGAAAACAATTTGTTCAAATACATGACATAAGATCCAGATTTAGTAATATCACATGTGGAGTGCCTCAGGGCTCCGTACTTGGACCCAGGTTATTCAATTTGTATGTAAATGATTTGGTTGATGTGTCAGACCTTTTTAAATGTATTTTATTTGCAGATGACACAACATTTATTTGTAAGGGTGATGATGCAGAACAAATGCTGGAGATAATACGGTCAGAATTTGTGAAAATCCAAAATTGGTTTCTTCTAAATAAGTTATCATTAAATCTGGATAAAACCTATTATATGATACACACTAACAGAAAAACTGATGTTCACGCACAATTTTTGATAGATGGAATTGAAATTTGTAGAGTTAGTGAAGTTAAATTTTTGGGTGTTGTTATTGATGAGAACTTAACATGGAAACCTCATATAAACAATTTGAGAACAAAAATATCTAAATCGATAGCAATTCTGTATAAAGTAAGAGAGTTATTCAATGATAATGCAATGTTTATGTTGTATAATGCAATAGTTGTTCCTTATTTGGTTTACTGTATTGAAGTCTGGGGTAAAGCGTGTAAAACTATAACTAATCCTTTGTTCATTTTACAGAAAAGAGCTGTACGAATTATTATGAAAAAAAACTATAGATATCCGTCGAATACTTTATTTCATCAACTGAAAATTCTGAAATTCTATGATTTGGTTAATTATAACATTTTGTTGCTTATGTATAAGGCACATATAGGCATTTTGCCCGTTAATATTCAGACGAATTTTGTTAAAAGAGAGAGTGTATATTTTCTTAAAGGAATTGAGATGTTTGTGAAGCCTTATTTTAGTACCAGTTTGAGGGAACGATCCACAATAATTCAGGGGATAGGATTGTGGAATGGTTTGGATGATAACGTTAAAAATGCCAGATCACTGTTTACATTTAAGAGATTGATAAAGACAAGTTTCTTGAAAGAATATGGAAATCATTAATATAAATCTACTTAAGTTGTTGTCTGATTTGATTTAAATGTTTGAGTTTTATATTTTAATTTCACTAAATCGTTGTTGTCTTTGTGAATTACATTTAAATTTAATTTTGTAAAAATATCTTGATTTACATTAGAATTAAGTAAAAAAGGGGCAGTTTTCATAAGACTAGTTCTTCTTCTGCCACCTTTCATTTTATTTAATTTTTTTATATATATATATTTTATATCTGTATATGTGTTTTTAAAAAAAAAAAAAAAAAAAAGAATGCAGCTTTGTTGTATACTATCTTGAGGCAATAATAATACTTAAAAACCTGCAAAGGCCTGGTGTGGCAGAAAATATGACGGTATGTATTTTGTTGTTGTTTTTGCTCTATACCACTTGTTTAACTTTCACAAAAAACTTTACCACTTATTTAATAAATCAATGTACTTTTTGAACAGATGGAGGAGTGGGTCAATCGCCAAAGGAATGATGAGGGCTTTGCAGTCATCGGTGTCAAAGAGCACAAAACTGCAGCTCAGCAAGTGGCAGTATTTGCCTTAAATCAGGAGGAGGAGATAGTAATTTTACAAACCGGATTCCAAAAAAGTTGGGCCACTAAACAAATTGTGAATAAAAACTGAATGCAATGATGTGGAGGTGCCAACATCTAATATTTTATTCAGAATAGAACACAAATCATAGATCAAAAATTTAAACTGACAGAATGTATCATTTTAGTGGAAAAATCTGTTGTTTCCAAATTTCATGGCGTCAACAAATCCCCAAAAAAGTTGGGACAAGTCCATTTTTACTACTGTGTGGCATCCCCCCTTCTTCTTACAACACTCAACAAACGTCTGGGGACAGAGGAGACCAGTTTCTCCAGTTTAGAAATAGGAATGCTCTCCCATTCATGTCTAATACAGGCCTCTAACTGTTCAATCGTCTTGGGCCTTCTTTGTCGCACCTTCCTCTTTATGATGCGCCAAATGTTCTCTACAGGTGAAAGATCTGGACTGCAGGCTTTTGAACGGAGCGCTTGTAACAACTTGGGCTATCCTTGTCCTCTCTGGTCTGGATGACATGGCATCCCAGTGTTCCATAAAGGACTTCAAATCATGACTCATCTGACCACAGAACAGTCTTCCATTTTGCCACACTCCATTTTAAATGACCCCTGACCCAGTGCAAATGTCTGAGCTTGTGGAGCTTGCTTAGAAATGGCTTCTTCTTTGCACTGTAGAGTTTCAGATGGCACGGTGGATTGTGTTCACTGACAATGCTTTCTGGAAGTATTCCTGAGACCATTCTATTATTTCCTTGACAGTGGCATTCCTGTTTGAGGTGCAGTGACATTTAAGGGCCCGGAGATCACGAGCATCCAGTAGAGTTTTACGGCCTTGACCATTACGCACAGTGATTGTTCCAGATTATCTGAATCTTTTGATGATGTTATGCACGGTTGATGATGATAACTTAAAAGTCTTTGCTATTTTATGCTGGGTAACACCATTCTGGTATTGCTGCACTATCTTTCTGCTCAACAATGGTGGAATTGGTGATCCTCTTACCATCTTGACTTCTGAGAGACACTGACACTCTGAGAAGCTCTTTTTATACCCAATCATGTTGTCAATTGACCTAATTAGTGTTAATTGGTCTTCCAGCTGTTCGTTATATGCTCAATTTCCTTTTTCCAGCCACTTATTGCTACTTGTCCCAACTTTTTTGGGATTTGTTGACACTGTGAAATTTTGAATCAACATATTTTTCCTTTAAAATGTTACATTTACTCAGATTAAACTTTTGAGCAGTCACCTGTTCCATTATGAATAAAATATTGACATTTGCCATCTCCACATCATTGCATTCAGTTTTTATTCACAATTTGTTTAGTGTCCCAACTTTTTTGGAATCCGGTTTGTAAAAACATTTTAGACAAGCATTACATTGAACTGACACTTTGGCATGTATGTTAAATAAATCCTTACCATGAACTCATTCTCTACCACAGTGGTTTCATACGTACTACACCCAGATCAGGCCACAGATCCTTAGATCAAAAAGAGCCAAAACGGAGATAGATGATGACTCCAGTGAAACATTTTTTATATCATCTTCTGGAAGGAAAATATACAATGCATCAAATGATCTGAACAGGCTCCATTCAAAGTAAGATGAAATAATGGCATTCTGATTCCATGACAAATTTGTCTCGTGAATGAATTTGAGAGAGAACTGCAGCATATTTGTTAAGTGGTGCAGTTCTCACAGTGTAGTTAACTTCCCACTAACATTCTGTTTAACCTTTCCTTTTAGATACAAGCTTCCATCGGTCACAAGCCAGATGGCTCGCAGGGCCTTTGAAACACATTTTAAAACTGGCAGTGATTCCCAAAAGACAATGGTGGCCGAGTATCTTACTCATTCAACCTCGACTGCCGACAAGCATTATAGAATGAAAAACTGAACACATTGTGGCGACGAGAAAAATGTTGGATGTTGCTAGAGGTGATTCCAAGTAAGAATTGTCTTTAATACAATTTGTAATGTAACTATTTAATATATTCACAAGTAACATGACACTTGAACAATTTATTTTTATTGTCAGCACTGAATCTGATCCGGACTGCACCCCCTCCTTGTCTGCGCTTGAAGTTCCAAAAGGCAGTTATAGAAAGATGGATGCTTTAACAGCCTTTGACAGGCTGTTACAAATCCATCCTGTGCAAGTGAATGGAAAAGCCCCATCCAAGGATGTCCGATGAAAAATTTCTTTTGAACATAAAAGAAATCTCTATGAAAAGTGGCTTAAAGCACAAATGAAGCTGCGGATCAATCACATAATATGTAAGTTTGTTTCTTTATATCAGATCTTAAGTTATGCCCTAATTGATTCTACATGATTCACTGTATTTTTTTAGCATACTTTGGACGCCACATGCCAAGTGCAGGCCGGGTTGGTTCCTGGATAAAATCCAAAGGATGGACCTGCAACGTTCCTACTGCCACATCTGTCATAAATAACTGGAAACCCACTGGAGATGTGAGTGATGCATTATCATCAAAACACCTGAAACAGCTGGTCAAGAAACAAAAATGGAGAGGACTTCTAGTAAAAGTATTTGAGGGGAAAGGCAGGGGTGTGGTGACAACCAGAACTTTCAAAAAAGGGGAAGTAATATGTGATTACCATGGGAAGATGATGACAGCTCCAGAGGGCAAGGCAATCCACCAATCTACACAAGAGGCAGAGACTGGCTACATGTTTTTTTATAAAAAAAATGAAAAGAATATGTGCATTGACGCACACAGCGAGAACTGTGAATGCCACCCGGAAATGATGACATTTGGATGTCTAATTAACCACTCAAGGAAAAGACACAACATCAGGCCCAGACTATACACAATGGAGGAGGAAGGTGTACAAACAGATGTGATTCTTTTTATTGCAATTAGGGACATCAAAGTAGATGAGGAACTCCTGTTCAATTACGGAGTAAACAGGAACTCCTTCAGAGGAGAGAGTTTGGATTTGGAGTGGCTGGTCTGAGATTACAAACCAAAAAATGAAGTGTAAAGACCTTTGTGCTGATTTTCAGTGTATTGTTATTATGCTTTTTTGCAACTAGTGATCAATGTATTTTTATTAATGTTTTAAAGAGTTCATATTTTATCTATTATTACTGTTTTCCTTTTACATTTTAATACTTTTGTGGATATAACTGGGACCCTGAATACAGAAATTTGTGACAACTAAAAACAAATAAAGAACATTGAATTATTGAACCCTTGAATCCTTAAAAATGTTTTGATTGTACAGTTGAACTTCAAATATCTAAATATAGGGTCAGTGAAGACTCATTTCTGTATTTAGCTGTGTAAACAGAAAATGAACAGATTGTTACAAGGCTAATTTACATCTAATATACAATAATTCAGCACATGCTTGTGAGTCTGCTGGAGATAGGAATGGGACATGTTTGAAAACAGCAAATCCTTTGTAATATTTGCTGTGAAAATGGACAAAGTCATACTTTGTTTTAAATATTTTCCCCAGAGAGGGATGTAGATTTTCATCACATGTACTGAAACTCTGAGTGAGGAACTACCGACAGTTAATACTCAGGTTGAGAGAAACAACCGTTTTATAGAACTGGGTCAGCCTAGAACAGATTGAAACCCTTAATACAAGTTGGCTTTCTTGGACTGTGAGGTCTCAGTCTCTGATAGAGGACATTTGCAAACTGAGGTGTACCGCAAACCCACACACACAGACCAGTATTTGCAGTTTGACTCCCATCACCCTTTGGAGCACAAGTTAGGAGTCATCAGGACTCTGTACCACAGAGCAGACAGCGTCCCCACTAGCTCAGGAGCCAGGCAGAAGGAGAAATCCCACACAAGACAGGCTCTAGAGCAATGTGGATATCCTAACTGGGCCTCCCTGAAAGCAGAGAAGAAACCCAAACAGGACTCCAGTCAGCCATCAGGTGAAAAGGAAGAACCCAGACCCAGACCAGTGGTCATTCCATATGTTGAGGGAGTATCAGAGAAACTGAGACGTTTATTTTCTAAACATAACGTCCCAGTGGCTTTTAAACCCCAAAATACGTTACGGCAAAGACTGGTTCATCCCAAAGATCCAGTGCCCCGGCACAAACAGAGTAACGTTGTGTATGTTGTTCAGTGTCAGGAGGGTGATCAGTCTTACATCGGGGAAACTAAACAGCCACTGGCCAAAAGGATGGCCCAGCAAAGAAGATCAACATCATCAGGCCAGGATTCTGCGGTCTACACTCATCTCCAGGCCAGCGGTCACTCTTTCAAGGATGAAGATGTTCACATCCTGGACAGAGAGGAACGATGGTTTGAGAGAGGAGTAAAGGAGGCCATCTTTGTGAAAAGAAATCGTCCATCATTAAACAGGGGTGGAGGCCTCCGGTTTCAACTGTCCCCCTCTTACAATGCTGTGATTGCTAGTATCACTCAGCCCTCTGTGACCAGTAAACAGCCATCAGTGTGCTAATGATCCATTGTTAGGCTGATGGTCCTTCTTGAGCATGTGATCAGCTGGTTTTGGTTGTCAGCAGCAAACTGGTTGGTCCACTCTAAGAAGGTGCTATTTAAGAGACTGAGCTGAAAACAGCACCTCAGACTGAGGAAGTCTCTTGGATGAGAGACGAAACGTTTCTAGAATTTTTTTTGCTTTGTTTTGCTTTTGTTTTTTTGAATGTCCAGAGGACCAGATTGAACTTTTTTGGATTTTTCTACCTGGATTATTGAGCATGCATCAAGATAATAGAAAACAGTATCCTGTATTTTTCCTAAAACATATGTGGCCAATAGGGGGGGTAGTTTAAATAGTTTTGAATAAAACTCAAAGCCAGTTGGATATTACAAAATGACTTAAACCACATGTTCAGAAATGCATATTGACACAGACGTCAGTTCTATAAAAATACTACATTGTTATTAAAAACAAACAATGAAAACATTGGCTTGAAATGTTTTTTGTAAAATTCTCCTTACTCTATTACTTAAACCTCCTAATCTGTGCTTTTCACAGAATACACTAAGCACTAATAGTATAAAAAAATGCGCCAAACAACAGTAGCATGAACATGAGGAACCCGTACCCAGGGATGGGGCACCAGAGCTGGGTATGGTTCCTCCAGGATCCACAGGAGGCTCAGAGGAACCCGTACTAAGGGAGGGAGCACCAGAGCCAGATACGTGTCTTCCAGGTTCCCCAGGGGACCTCGGACAAACCTGTACCTTGGGAGGGAGCACCAGAGCTGGGTACAGTTCCCATGGGTTCCACGGGCACCTTGGATGAAGCTGTACCCAGGGAGGGAGCACCAACCCTGGGTACAGCAACTCCAGCTTCCCGGGGGCCTCGGACAAACCTGTACCCAGGAGAGGAGCTCCCAGCCTGGGTACGGTTCCTCCAGGTTCCTGGGGGCTTCAGGCGACCTATTGCGTGTTTCCCACGAGCAGGCAGTGAGTTTTCCCATGTTTAAAAATAGCAAACTCAGGTCTTTGACCAAACCACCACACTTTTCCTGATCTCCAGACTGAGCCGAGTTGGGTGATTTGCTCAAAATCCTAGTAGCTTCAAATTTGACAAAGTTATTACTTCCAACACAGGTCCTCCTATGATGGGGGCTGGCAGGTGGTAGGTGCAAACTGCAGTGTGTTTATTCCTTCTAGAGTCCAAGCCCATCTCCTTCATCTTATTCACACTGATGTGAAAGTTGTTCTTCCTGCACCAGCTCTCCAGGTGTTCCACCTCCTGCCTGTAGCTGGACTCATCACTGTTTGTGATGCATCTAACTACCTCTGTATTGCCTGCAAAGTTAATCTTTGTTAAAGTTTGTAGTTGGGTTACTGAAACTGTGAAACAAGCTGTGAATCAAGTGTACATTTGTCATAATAAAGATTAGGTTTTGCTCAAATAAGGCTTCTCCCTCTCAAACCATCTTTGATCTCAGTCACATTCTGGTCCTCAAAAGAGTGTCCCTTGTCTGTGAGGTGGAGGTGAACAGCTGAGTTTTGTCCAGAGGAGGTGGCCTACTGTGTTGAGCCATGTGTCTGTGAAGAGGCTCAACAGCTAATCAACAGTTATATGGAATTGGGTCAGCCTAGAACAGATTCAAACACTTAATGCTTGGCACCCTTTAAAAGAGCAAAGTCTCATCTTTCAATTTGGTTATCTGGAATGCAGTTTTAAGATTTAGTTCAAAATTCACAAATATAATGGTTGATTACAAGCCAGTAGTTAAAGGGAGAAACAACATACCTTGTTCATTTGAAATTAGAGGTCATAAGCTTTCAAATAAGGTATGCTACTGCAAGAACATCCAATTTCTCTGGATGGGAAAGTTCCTGCCAAAGAAGAGTGTGCAAAAATTTCACAGCAACACCAGAGGAAACTCTACAAAAGATTACTAAAGGATCAGATGAAACTACGTACCCAACATGTGCTCGGTATGTTTGTTTCTTGAGTTATTCCACAATTTAAACTACATAGCTCATTGTATGTAAACGTTTATATCAATGACCATTATATTTGCTTTCAGCATAGAACACTTTAGTCAGTGCCTGCCCATTGAGAGTTGTGTTGAGACATGGATTCAATCAAGGGGTTGGACAAGCAACAATCCCAGTGCTTCTATGATAATCATGGAATGGAAGCCATCTGGAAACATTGAGGATGCCATCAATTCAGCCAGGATACAGAAGTCCATCAAGTCACGAAAATGGAGAGGACTGCTAGTGAAGGAGGTTAAGGGAAAAAACAGCAGCATTGTACCCACACGAGATTTTTGATAAGTTGTCTGCAACTACCATGGGAAGGTGACTACAGGTAAAGAGGGCCAATCAGTCCATGCAACATCATCAGAGACCGAGACCGGATACATGTTTTTTTACACCAACAAAGGTAAAGCAGTGTGCATTGATGCGCACAAAGAACTCTGTGATTGTCACCCAGACAAGAAAACATTTGGATGGCTCATCAACCACTCAAAAAAAAACTTCAACCTCAAACCAAGACTATACAGTAATGGATGAGGGGGTGGAGAAGGACATAATTCTTTTTATTGCGTCAAAAGACACTGAATGAATTATTCTTGACCTTATAGTCAAAGAGAAGCTCCTGGTCTACACCAAAGGAGAGGGGCAGGACTTTGAGTGGCTTTAGTGATGCTTTGTTTTGGTTCAATGTGGGCCATTTTCATTTTTGACTTATGGTGTGGTGAGTAATCCAACCTTTTGTATTGTACAGTTTTTGAACATTTACCTACATTTCACTGTAATGAAACCTCAGTACAGTAGGAAAACTTCAGTGTTTGAAGACTAAAATGCATTTCACTATGAAGGTTTTCATTACAGTACGAAATCTGTTAAAAAAATTGCACATCTCATTTATCATCGTCTTCATCACCATCATCTTCTTGGAGGTTTCTTCCTAAATAAAGGGATCCAAAAAAGTTCAATCTGGTACTCTGGACATTTAAAAAAAAAATAAATAAAAAATATATATATATATATATATATATATATATATATATATAGAATTTTTTTCTTCTCTCATCCAAGAGACTTCCTCAGTCTGAGGTGCTGTATTCAGCTCAGTCTCTTAAATAGCACCTTCTCAGAGTGGATCAACCAGTTTGCTGCTGACAACCAAAACCAGCTGATCACATGCTCAAGAAGGACCATCAGCCTAACAATGGATCATTAGCACATTGATGACTGTTTATTGTTCACAGAGGGCTGAGTGATACTGGCGATCACAGCATTGTAAGAGGGGGACAATTGAACCCGGAGGCCTCCACCCCTGTTTAATGATGGACGATTTCTTTTCACAAAGATGGCCTCCTTTACTCCTCTCTCAAACCATCGTTCCTCTCTGTCCAGGATGTGAACATCTTCATCCTTGAAAGAGTGACCGCTGGCCTTGAGAGGAGTGTAGACTGCAGAATCCTGGCCTGATGATGTTGATCTTCTGTGCTGGACCATCCTTTTGGCCAGTGGCTGTTTAGTTTCCCCGATGTAAGACTGACCACAGCCCTCCTGACACTGAACAGCATACACAATATTACTCTGTTTGTGCCAGGGGACTGGATCTTGGGATGAACCAGTCTTTAATGTATTTTGGGGTTTAAAAGCCACTGGGACGTTATGTTTAGAAAATAAACGTCTCAGTTTCTCTGATACTCCTTGAACATGCGGAATGACCACTGGTCTCGGTCTGGGTTCCTCCTTTTCACCTGATGGCTGACTGGAGTCCTGTTTGGGTTTCTCTGAGCAGCAGGACCACACTTTCCACAGAACAACTGTGTCAACTCTTTAAACTGTGCCTGCAGTCAACCTACTTCACATATGGGGAGCAATATTATAGGCAGAAACATGGGTGTGCTATGGGGTCTCCAGTTTCTCCTATTGTTGCCAACCTGTACACGGAGGAGGTAGAAAAGAGAGCCTTGACATCCTTTTCAGGGACACCACCAAGTCATTGGTTCAGGTATGTTGATGACACCTGGGTTAAAATTAAATCTCAGGAAGTCCAAAATTTCACTGACCACATCTACTCTGTGGATAAATACATCAAGTTCACATGAGAAGATGTAAAAAATGGCAAGTTGGCTTTCTTGGACTGTGAGGTCTCAGTCTCTGATAGAGGACATTTGCAAACCGAGGTGTACCGCAAACCCACCCACACAGACCAGTATTTGCAGTTTGACTCCCATCACCCTTTGGAGCACGTTAGGAGTCATCAGGACTCTGTACCACAGAGCAGACAGCGTCCCCACTAACTCGGGAGCCAGGCAGAAGGAGAAATCCTACACAAAACAGGCTCTAGAGCAATGTGGATATGCTAACTGGGCCTTCCTGAAAGCAGAGAAGAAACCCAAACAGGACTCCAGTCAGCCATCAGGTGAAAAAGAGGAACCCAGACCCAGACCAGTGGTCATTCCATATGTTGAGGGAGTATCAGAGAAACTGAGACGTTTATTTTCTAAACCTAACGTCCCAGTGGCTTTTAAACCCCAAAATACATTACGGCAAAGACTGGTTCATCCCAAGATCCAGTCCCCCGGCACAAACAGAGTAAAATATTGTGTATGTTGTTCAGTGTCAGGAGGGCTGTGATCAGTCTTACATCGGGGAAACTAAACAGCCACTGGCCAAAAGGATGGCCCAGCACAGAAGATCAACATCATCAGGCCAGGATTCTGCAGTCTACACTCATCTCCAGGCCAGTGGTCACTCTTTCATGGATGAAGATGTTCACATCCTGGACAGAGAGAAACAATGGTTTGAGAGAGGAGTAAAGGAGGCCAACTTTGTGAAAAGAAATCGTCCATCATTAAACAGGGGTGGAGGCCTCCGGGTTCAACTGTCCCCCTCTT
>NC_056519.1:32516753-32517835 GCF_014905685.2 Nematolebias whitei
AGTTTTTTCAGTTTTTCACGGCATTGCTTCGGTGTACGATGGTACCCCTGCAAAATCATCCGCTCTGACAATTCTTTAAAAACCTTTTCATTGCGAGTCGATCCGTCGAGCTCCCTCTGAACATTTTCCTCGCCCACCAAGCACAAAAACGCCTGCACTTCTGTGTTGGTCCATGGTGTTGACATTATGTTTGTATATTGTGTCCTACAGATCCTGCGACTGAGTTTTAGCGGGCTGGAGAGAAAATTGCGGTTTGTGGAAAGTTTTCAGTTTCAATGACTCCGCCCCCGACTCCGCCCCCAACCAATCAGTGACCGACAGTGTTCTGACGTCACGTTTTTGTACCTCTTTGTACCGGTTAGAACCACAGAGCCAAGGGTACTGAAAATAGTAACAGGTGCTAAGTACCGGTACTAATGGAAAAGCCTCAGAACCGGGACAAGTAGGGTCGAGTCGGTCCGTACCGGTACTAATGGAAAAGGGGCAAGACTGAGGAAGTCTCTGGGATGAGAGACGAAACAATTCTATAATTTTTTTTTTTTTTTTTAAATGTCCAGAGTACCAGATTGAACTTTTTTGGATCTCTTTATTTAGGAAGAAACCTCCAAGAAGATGATCGTGATGAAGACGATGATAAATGAGATGTGCAATTTTTTTAACAGATTTCGTACTGTAATGAAAACCTTCAAAGTGAAATGCATTTTAGTCTTCAAACACTGAAGTTTTCCTACTGTACTGAGATTTCATTACAGTGAAATGTAGGTAAATGTTCAAAAACTGTACAATACAAAAGGTTGGATTACTCACCACACCATAAGTCAAAAATGAAAATGGCCCACATTGAACCAAAACAAAGCATCACTAAAGCCACTCAAAGTCCTGCCCCTCTCCTTTGAATGAATTATTATTGACCTTATAGTCAAAGAGAAGCTCCTGGTCTACACCAGTGTCTTTTGACGCAATAAAAATAATTATGTCCTTCTCCACCCCCTCATCCATTACTGTATACTGTATAGTCTTGGTTTGAGGTTGAAGGTTTTTTTTTGAGTGGTTGATGAGCCATCCAAATGTTTTCTTGTCTG
>NC_056519.1:32517935-32520272 GCF_014905685.2 Nematolebias whitei
TTTTTTTTGAGTGGTTGATGAGCCATCCAAATGTTTTCTTGTCTGGGTGACAATCAGTGTTCTTTGTGCGCATCAATGCACACTGCTTTACCTTTTTTGGTGTAAAACGTATTCGGTCTCTGATGATGTTGCATGGACTGATTGGCCCTCTTTACCTGTAGTCACCTTCCCATGGTAGTTGCAGACAACTTATCAAAAATCTCGTGTGGGTACAATGCTGCAGTTTTTTCCCTCAACCTCCTTCACTAGCAGTCCTCTCCATTTTTGTGACTTGATGGACTTCTGTATCCTGGCTGAATTGAAGGCATCCTCAATGTTTCCAGATGGCTTCCATTCCATGATTATCATAGAAGCACTGGGATTGTTGCTTGTCCAACCCCTTGATTGAATCCATGTCTCAACACAACTCTCAATGGGCAGGCACTGACTAAAGTGTTCTATGCTGAAAGCAAATATAATGGTCATTGATATAAACGTTTACATACAATGAGCTATGTAGTTTAAATTGTGGAATAACTCAAGAAACAAACATACCGAGCACATGTTGGGTACGTAGTTTCATCTGATCCTTTAGTAATCTTTTGTAGCGTTTCCTCTGGTGTTGCTGTGAAATTTTTGCACGCTCTTCTTTGGCAGGAACTTTCCCATCCAGAGAAATTGGATGTTCTTGCAGTAGCTTGTCAAATGCCATATGAAAATCAATCTGGGTATTGGAGCTAGTTGACAGTTTGGCTTCATTATATCTGCATGGTTGTTCAGATTTGTTGCTAAAAAGATATGAGATATAAGAAATGTTTAAAATCAGTAGCTCATGTGAAAATAAACGGTTACATGGCTTATTATTTAGAAAATGTGAACAGTACAATTATCTTACCTTGAGTCACCTGCAGTGCTATCCAGAATTATTCATGCCTGTACAATGTTTTGGGGTATTTTCATCCGGTAGTGCTTTTCAGCTATTGCATTTGAATGTGTTAGTCAGCCACCAGTGCCTTCTCAGCATCTGTTTTTGTCTTAACGGAAGTCTCATACACCCTGTGAGCTTCCTGGTTGCTTACAGGTTTTATGTTGTACTTCTGGGAAGATGGCACCGGTGCTGGTGGCTTGCCATTCACCTCTGTCTGTTTTTATCTTTTTTTTTTTCAGTTTTTATCATTTTTCTTTGGTGACATAAACTCATTGCTTGTTTATGATCGCCAACAACTTTTAAATATACAGTTATCTACTGCAAACCCCGCCTTGTTCGACCACTTTGATCGGGGCTCTGGACTCCCACCCCCTTTGCTTGTTGATGTCCCGGTTTATCTGAAGCGCACGGTGTTTCTGCCCGCCCGAAAACATCAATCCAGGCGCCGTGGGAGATGTGCCGGCCATCTTGTGAGGATTAAAGCCAGCATCAAGCTCTCTGCTGCCTTGTCACCTGCTGCTGACCATCAGACAATAAACTGTCCATCCGGATGCTTCGCTGACCCACTCAACTCCACCTCGCTCCAGGAGCCTGGGCCTGGTACACGCAGCAGGCTGCGGCCATGGCTGCGGTGGTCTCGGCCATCTCCAGTGGAACTTAAGCAACTCTGGGCTGTCTGCTGCATCATATCCTGCCGACCATCTGCTGGATATTCGCCTGTCCGGGTGCTTCACTGATCCTGCTGCATCCTGCCTGATCCCCGTAGTTGACCCTGGCTCACGCCGTGGGTGCGCACAAAGCTGCAGCGTCTCTGGTCCTTGGAGGCGCGGTTCAAACTCTAGAAATCTGAAACAGCTGATCTGTGCTCCGAGCTCAGATTTTCCTTCAGCTACTGGTCCTACAAAGATTGCTCTGCTAAATGTGAGGTCGCTGACAAATAAATCATTCATTTTAAACAAAATTTTCTGTTCTAATGGACTGGACTTCATGTTTGTTACAGAGACCTGGCTTGTCCCTGGTGAGTTGTGTTTTTTCTGAACTTGTGCCAGTGGATTATGCCTTTTTTTTTAATGCTCCAAGGATTTCTGGTAGGGGTGGTGGATTATTAACAGTTTTTAAAAAGCCCTGGAACTGCAGACAGCTATAGGCTGTGATATTTCAAAGTTTTGAACTGCTGTACTTTGGGACAATCAGGGTACACCTGGTGATGAGCTGCTGAGATCACGTGAGAGCTGTGCTGCGTAAGTAGCATGGTAGGATACTGCTAAACCACATATGTCAGAGTCAAGGCCCGCGGGCCACATGCGGCCCGCGAGAAGGTTTTTTACGGCCCCTGGGATGATCTTGATTTATTATTAGAACCGGCCCGCAGACCGCAGCAAGCCGGCAGCCCGCAGATCTTTTACACGCACCAATACTACATTTCCAAC